>NW_016239353.1:0-1074 GCF_001687245.7 Rhagoletis zephyria | reverse complement strand
ATTTTTTTTGAGAGTTGCTGAAGCTTTTCCCTTTACAATAGAAAGATTTACAGGATAAAATTTGCAAAACAATTAATTCTTTAATAACAATAATTTAAACAGTTGCAATTATTTATATATTCTAGGCCAGCGATTGCAGTGAAATTTTGGCACAATATACTCTAAACTCTTGTTTTTAAATTCCAAAAAGAAAAAAATGGTCTTTCCAATTTTGACAGCCGCTATCGATTTTTTTCTCACCTTTAAGCCTTGAGTAAACAGCTATTTTCATGTAAGCTTGTGTGAGTGATAGCATTTTTATGTTAATTAATGAATAATTATACAAGTACGTACATTATTTAACGTATAACTTGAAATATCAATGTTTATTTACAACTTATGTTTATTTACAACTTGAACAGCAATATGGTTCTCCTTATCAGACCACACCAAGGTGAAAGCTGAAGCAATTTTGAATTCCCGATCAGGCTGGAAAATTCTGAAAAATGTTATAATGAAAACTACTTTGAAAACTTTTGTGTGAATTTCTTTACTCGTTCTCATGATTTAATTTCCGTTTGATTCGCAATATTATTGTTAAATTACATTCGAGAAAGCCGCTCTGAACGAAATATTTATAGTTTGTATAAAATTGGGATACGAATCCAACTACTCAGAGCACCGGGTGTCGGTGTTGTCTCACCCACCACGCTTAGAAAATGTTAAATTTCTGTGTTTATTATACATTAAGTCTAAGTTGATTTTAATGTAAGCAAATATTTACTTCTTTTCAGAGTCACGTAAAATCGTGTACTAGAAATAAGTAACTTAATATCCTTAACCCGATATTAAATAGCCTTTTACTATTTTTAAGGACATTGGGAGGATTTTAAGTGAAAACCTTCCTTATACCTTCAAACAAGTACAAATATCTTTAATTTTAGTAAATATTCCATACAAATTAGGAAACAATATTAAGTTTATTTGAATTTCGCCAGAGCTGTTAAGACAAAGTTAATTGCTTTTCTGGCAAATGTCGAATGTAGCGTCGCACAGTGCTGTGTCTCCATATAAAAAGTGGGCAAAAATAGAATA
>NW_016239351.1:0-1074 GCF_001687245.7 Rhagoletis zephyria | reverse complement strand
AAATAAAAGCATATATGTAAGTCAAAGTGTTTAACTTTATGCAAGTTAAGCAAAATTCAAAAAATTTAATACAAACTTTTAACTTTCCAATCTGAATCTTTACAACATGTTTGAGTTTGCAGTTTTATAGCATATAAAATTTTAGTACTTAAGTAAAATAGCCCAGTAAAATTAGACTTTTTCTTAAAAAAAAATTTGTAACAGCAATTTTTTGATGCAGTTTACTTCTATTTGACACGTAGATCATGGATACACGGTCTTGCCCCTAAATTTCATTTGGCAACATTCGGCTATCTTGGATTAAGTTTAATACAAATATGTAGAGAATTTAATTTTCCACATTTGGGATATAGAAGGTTTCTTNTTATATAGAAGGTTTTTTTAAAATGTAAAATTTTTTCACAGTTTTTGCCAAATTTTTACAATAAAAAATTATATTTTTAAAAAACCTTATATATAACATATGTGGGAAATGAAATTATTTACATATTTGTATTACACAATTTTTTACGAAAAATGCTAAACAAGCTTGCAAAACTCAAATCGCAAAAAACCCCAAAACACTTAAATTCAAGATGGCGGAATGTTGCCAAATGAAATTTAGGGGGAAAGACTGTGGATCCATGATCTACGTGTCAAATAGAAGTAAACTGCATCAAAAAATCGCTGTTACAAATTTTTTTCAAATTTCCTACCAACTTTATCTAATTTTACTGGGCTAAAAAGTTTCAAAGTTTCGATTCATATGGTTTTGGTTAAAGCATGAAAAATATTTGTAAAACAAAATTTAAAAAAAAATTAACTTAAAAAAACATTGTAAATATTTGAAAAAATCAACATGTTAACCAGTGTACTGTACAAGCCGATTTATTTACGTTTTCAAGCTACTTGAAAAGATTACAAGCGCAAGTACGATTCACACTTGTTTCCAACAACCCAATTCAACTCATAGGTTGAACATAAATGAATACGGTAGTAGCTTGAATCGAACAAGTTTGAATATAGCAGCAACACTTGTAAATACATACAGTATTGGCCAATTTAATAGCAACCCATTTCAAAGTGATATTATTT
>NW_016239350.1:0-1074 GCF_001687245.7 Rhagoletis zephyria | reverse complement strand
ACCTCAACACGCTCACTACTCTGCGGCTCGTTTGGAATGTGAAAAACGTCACTTTTCAGGCCATTTTTCCACTGCTCACATCGAGCATCAGTTCACTGCAAAAACTGCAGCAATTTTCATTCTTTGACTTTGCTAAGTGCTTGGAAGTTCCGCCTTTTGATTTGCCTCTTCTTTTGCGCACTTCCCTTGACAAACTGAGTTTTATATCAGCAAAATCTTCTAATGATCTTGCCCTCCACTGGGTGCCCAGTTTGCTAGAACGAACCAAGCCAAACCTGATGCAGATCTTCTATCGTACAAGCCTAGAGGGACCGCATTTTTTGCCCTCAATTCCGGCTAAAGCTGCTGCCCATTTTTACGATGCGTTGACATTTATACATAATGCCGCTGATTTGAAACACCTCACCAGTGCCTTTACCAACTTGAAAACTCTTTCGTTGGGATTGAGTCCCTTACTGTCAGTGGAGAGTCTGTTCACCCAGCTGGCCAAACTGCCACAACTCATTTGCCTCCAAATGGCCACTGTGCCAAATGATGTCGGTTACAACTCCACTAACCTCCCAGTTCTGCCTGCTGTTCAACAACTGGTCTTTCAACTTAATCTGGACGAACCCTTTCAGCATGCTCAGTTTGATCAACTGCGCCTTCCGGAGGTTTTTCCAAGTGTGAAGAAATTTTTTTTGTCCTTTAATACTGACCGTTGCCTCAACTGTAACTGGCAAATTAAGGTGTCCGAAGACGGTAGCCCTCCCAAAGTGGAAGGCACTGATGATCAAGTGACCCAGTGCATGATGCTGATGGCCACTCCCTTTGCTGAAACAACGCCAACAATGCATATAACTTTCATGGTTCAGAGTCAAACTGTGCTTCACTATGTTGCTATTTTTGCTGACGAAAATCTGATGATGCTGACAAAGTGCGAAGTCTGACAAAGTGATGAAGGAAGTTTTGTTCATTTTTGCAAACTCTATTTTTATGACTGAATAAAGTTGTCCACTAAATGTTTACTCTAAAGTGATGCTCCACTTTTTTCCCTTTTGCACTTTTCTTCTGCTTTTTCTGTTACCTTTTACT
>NW_016239349.1:0-1074 GCF_001687245.7 Rhagoletis zephyria | reverse complement strand
CTTTCCAACGCAGAGGAGGCCTTCCTCTTCCTCTATTACCAGCATCGCGACCAGCGTGAATACTTTCCGAGCTGGAGCGCTTCTGTCCACCTTTGTTTCGCTGCATCGTGATCTAAGTCGGCCCTCGGCAAAATAAAGACTCCGAAGAGCCTGTGAAATTATATTTCTGGTCGTGTGCAATAGGGGTCCCATCATATCTTGCACGGAGCTCGAGAAATTACACTACTCTGCACGATCGCACTTTTTCCATAAACTCCTTCAGCTGGGTCTTACATCAGACACTGAAGTGATGAGCATTTTGTGAACATCTATAAGTAATTGGTCAAAAATGACATTGAGCACATCTCTAGGACAAGTTTGAATTGCTTCCGTGTTCCGACACTTGAGGTCCTTTAAATTTTTCTGTTCTACTAGTTTTTGTGGTTCCGAAAGTCTGTCCACCAGACCAGAAGACCATAACATAAGATGGCACGTACCGCTGCTGTGTACATTCAGAGTACAACTTTTGGGTTAAGACTTTACACCTTCCTGAAAATCTACTTATAAGAGTTGAAGGCAACTCTCACCATCTTTACTCTATCCTCTATAATTTTTTGCCAACTCACGCAAAGCTGAAGATTTCATACGAGTCCCAAATACAAGTACTCCGTTTGCTAAAATAATCGCATGATTAGATAAATCTACTTTGGTAAATACAAAGCTACAGACTTTATTCCAGTACTTAAAGATCTTCTGTTTTTTCTGTGTCGTACTCAGTGCTCAGCCTATCAGCCTACCTCATCTCGATCTCCTTCTATGATACTGCTTACTACAGAAAGAAATTCCAAAGCATTGGCACAGACCAATACTTCTATTCACTCCAATTTGAGATTAAGGAGCACTGAGTTGTTAGTGGGGCTAGCCAAGAAAATTGCAAAATCAATTCTATCTGGGGCGTACTACCAAATTCTTCTGGAATATTTGTGATGCTTGCTTCTATATGGGGAGGAGTCCTTATATTTCTATACCAAGGAGAGCTCTCAGGCTATGCTGCTCAAATTCGAGTGATCTCTTAACGGTTATAGTCACTTCATG
>NW_016239348.1:0-1074 GCF_001687245.7 Rhagoletis zephyria | reverse complement strand
TTATTGCTTCAGTGAATTTGAAGCAAACCTTTTTTAAATGGCGCCCGGATTTAGGAACTGCAATTGGAACTGAATTTAAAATTTTTGCTGCTCAGCTTTTTGAAGGGTGAAAGAAAGAAAAGAGGGAACTTGATGAATGGTAATCAAAAATTGTGCAGCTGCAGCGTCGGCATTTTCTACGCCTCGTTAAATAGTAAAAGCACTGTCTCTCCGGTGATGACAGAAGAAAGTGCCGATGAACCTTAGGCTGCTGCTGCTGCACTGAAATGAACATCACCTGCAGAATTTGCTCTCTACTACTTTTTTAAATTTGAAGCCTTTTGTCGTCAGATAAGAATTTCGAATTTTGTATTTGTTCTTTCTCTCCTTGTTTCACTAGTGATCGATTGACGGTCAAGAGTAGCTTCAGCACTAGCAAAAAGAAGAAGTGCCTGTGTTTGTCCAGCAGCATCAATCAACACACAGGTGGTGTCATCAATTTGACCATCGGTGGACCGAAGAAGAAAAAATGCTGCTGAACTTCTTTTTTGTTTAGAAATGGTATCGTTTTCAGCTTTCTTTTTGCTGACAATGCAGCAGTTAGCAGCAGCAGCAGCAGCAGCTGAAATATGTAGTGCAAATGATCGTGGTGATGAACTTTGCGCTATTTACAACAATAGATCTCTTTTCATGCCTGAAAATTGGATGCTACCACTTTGTTCTCTCGCTTTAACAAGTGAAAAAGGATTACCAGGCACGATCAATCAAGCCGCAGTCTGGTGCAAAGCTTGCGCCGAGGATGATGANAACTAAAGTAACAAAGTCAAAAGCATTTGTTTGAAAAGCAGCAGTTGATTCTTTTCTTCTTTCTCTCAGTAGCGTTATCTATCCATCTACCTGACACTTTTTTTCTTGTGACTAGCCTTGTCTGAATGTCTTCTCTTTTTGGCTGATTAATAATCGGTTAATCACCTACTGGGCTACTGAAAATAGATTACTTGTGGCCATCACCTTCAACGGATGGTGAATTGGCTGGTAAAGAGCGGGCGCCAAACGTTGTCACTCACTAAAACCTAATTTTCCCTCTTTTATTCC
>NW_016239345.1:0-1074 GCF_001687245.7 Rhagoletis zephyria | reverse complement strand
GGGTTTTCGAAATTTTATTCTCGGGAACTCCAAGAATTTTTGGCAATTCAGGACTTTTATTTATTTTCTATATTTTTTCGTAATTTTTTTGACGTTTTTTGGGATTACTCATGTAGCTTTCGGAGTTTTTTGGGATTCTTCGTGTATAATATTTCGTATTTCGAGATTTTTTTTTTTAAGGTTTAGGGATATTTTGAACTCTTGTAACTTTTTCTGGTTCTTATTGTTTTACTTTTGATAATATTTTCAGGGTTGTTTTTTACATATCGTGTATTTTCTGACTTATCAAACTCTCCTCGTACATACATATGAATGTACACATTTCAAAGCCCGCCAGTCAAATCTCGAATTATTAGCTGTCAACTCAAATAGAGGTTAAATTTCTTCGCTGTAGCACTGAGATAACTTTTTCTGCTAAATTATGCAATTGAAATACATATCTTTTAACTTAATATTTTATTAAAAATGCCAGATAGCAAACCTCTTTTCTTTGCAAGCTTTCATTTTTGTTAACTTTCACACTTGTCCTTCGCAAAAATAATCGATAAAGCTAGGTTGGACACCGAAAGTTATCGGTTCAATCTGAGATTAATTCATAATTACAGATGAGCGAGGTAGAAATTTCCTATGATTAAACTGTTTTTTTTTAAATCAGGGGTTTAAGCTCAAAAATAGTTATGCTCTTTACATCTTGTATAAGTAAGCGTACTTATTGTTGCCATCGCCTTGACCTGAAATGAAAAATTACTTGCATATTTACACATCTTCATTGTTATGCTGAATCTATCTAAAGAATCCTTCATTGGCTATGTCGAAATAAATGCTTTCAGAGGCATGCAGAGTCTTCAATTGTTGTGTGAAATATAAATAAGCCACAATAAAGAACCTTCTTCAGTTCATAAAAGCTTCGACCACTTTGACAATTCTTTTAATATTTAACTACTCTGACAGATGCCAAATTAAAAAAAGGCAAGAAAGCATACATCGGACGCTGAATAAATAAGGACCATTGCAGCCAGTCAGTGGCCGTCAGCGCGTTCAATTGAAACTTTATTAAAGCATTAATTTTCTTTC
>NW_016239344.1:0-1074 GCF_001687245.7 Rhagoletis zephyria | reverse complement strand
AAGCATTTGTGCTTTTATAGAGGCCAGTCCCTTTCATTTCAGTCCACCTCATTTTTTTGTAATCCAACGAACGACGCGGATCTTATTGTTATTTAGACAGGCGGCAACCCTATAAAAATTTAAAATACCAATGGTCACTCTCCTGTCGATACAGAGTATACTAGAGAAAATCTTGTCCGAATACGTTCCATAGTTTTCGAGAATCCCGACTTTCCTTTATACTATGGATAGATATATTTTTGTCGAGCTATACGAGTTTAAAAATGCATGTTTCGACCCTTTTTCTTGCAGGCATTTTTTTCAATTTTGCAATAAAAAGTGTTGATGCTCATAGATAACTCATACGCTATGGCAAGCGAGTAATTTATATATTTAGGCTGGCAGGAAAGTGGTCAAGCAGACTTGGGATCGGTATGGACTTTTAATATTTTTTTNGGACTAAAACTGTTCACTCCTGATAGAGAGAGGACCTTATTTACTCTCTAAATTGCCAGAGAACCACGATGTAGAGAGACAGAGGTGACGCAATCAGCAGTACAGCTACTTTGTTCTTGGCGAATTTGACAGAATCAGCTGTTCGTGTGATGTCATTTTAGCAAACTGTTTGTACACACACCCATATTTTGATACCTTATTCGCTTACCTAATTAGATTTTTTAAACAGGTGGCAACCCTCCTACACATAGTTGAGAAATAATCCACTTCAAAACTATTTCGGCTGATACCCATATTCTTATAAGTAATTAAACTTTTTAAATAATTTTAACAACCCTTTTCGAAAAAGTGAAACATTATTGTAACTCCACAGTCCAAGCCAGTATTTTATCTTCTATTCTAGCCCTCCGTCTCTACACGATTTTCAATAGTTATGCTACCATATTTTCTCATTTCCTGTTGCTAATTTTCCCTTTGCTCTATTCTGAGTATCCCAACAACAATTTACAATTAATTTTTAACTGCAGGCTAAGCATCGCAAGCCAAGTCAGTTAGCTAGCAAAGTAACTTTTTGCACGCGTATTTTGCAGTACGGCCAGATGGTATGCTCTTCAACATCAGTTTCTGGCTGGCTCAGTT
>NW_016239343.1:653-1074 GCF_001687245.7 Rhagoletis zephyria | reverse complement strand
TGGTGGCGATGATGGCCATTCCTTTTTGGCTAGTCCTGTTGCTAAGCAGTCAGGACCCAGATGACCATAAAGATCACCAGAGAAAAGAATGCCAAAAATAGGGCAGCAAGAAAAGTTTTTGTAGCGTTGATGCCCTGGGCGTTGCTGGTTACGCCTTCTCCCAAAAGTGGGAGTCGCTCAGCGATTTCCTGATCGCGAGGCGAAGTGGAGGAGTTGCCCTGCTCAACGGGGACAACACTGTTGACAACCTTAACTACAGGTGTCTTCATCTTTGGCTTGTGGTCGGTGGTCGAGTCAGCAGCGACCATTGCGATCGGTTCCGATCGCTTGGGCACAGCAGGCCCAGCAGACCCAGCAGCAGTTACAGCAGGGGCCACTTGAAGCACCGGCAGGCTATCAGCCACGCCGGATCCCACAGACG
>NW_016239343.1:0-542 GCF_001687245.7 Rhagoletis zephyria | reverse complement strand
CCACAGAAATGGGCTTGTTGTCGCCCCCTTCAAAGTGGAACTCGACGGGCGAGTCTGAGAAGGTGAGGCATTTCGGTGAGCAGGAGAGAGAAGAAGAAGTAGTCTTGCGCATTGGAGGAGAAGGAGGAGGAGGAGGAGGAGGAGGAGGAGGAGGAATGATCAACACCTTCAACTCCTTTTTTTCTTCTTGTTCCTCGTTTTCTTCGGCGATGGTCTCCAGCACCGTCTTTAGCATTTCATTTGGAGAAAGTTCCATTTTTGCTTTTTTTGGTCGCTTGCTTAGTTTTTTGAGAGGTGTGTAAAGAGGAGACTTGAGTGAGTTCTCTGAAGAAACTTCAACTAAGAGTTTGGAATGCCTTTTTAAAGAGGTTTTAGGGCCGGTTATCTAGCAAACTGCACTTCATTGTTTAACTTTTAAATTCTAAAAACTCACTATTGTTAAAACGGATTTTTAATTATTTTAATATTTTCATTTTGTTTCCTATTTTTTGACAGCAAAGATGCAAATCGGCGCATTTTTGTTGAATTTAAAAAATCTCATT
>NW_016239342.1:0-1074 GCF_001687245.7 Rhagoletis zephyria | reverse complement strand
AGACATATAATATAAAAATCAAAATAATTGTTATTTTGGATTTATAATATAAAAATTGCAAACAATAGTTATTTTTTTAATTTTGCATAAAAATTGGAAATAAAAATTTATTTTCTCTGTGAAAAAAGAATTCGATTGGTATGTGTCACTTAGTTGTAGAACGTTTGCTTCATAGTGAATTCTTCCCATGACAGTTTCCATCAATAATGTTCAGTCCCTGGCAAAGACGCGTTTTACTTCTCAACATAGTCTCCTTTCAGCTCGATGCATTTAGTCTAGCGTCTTTCCAATTTTTTAATTTCGTCCAAATGACCTCTTTATTCAAGCCAAATCTCTTAACCCCAGGCATTTCTTTGGGTTTGGAAAAAGGACATAGTCGCTGGGAACTAGTCAAATTGATGGATTTTTTCTATGGTAACTACACACCTTGCATCCTTGCATTTTTTTTCATAGAACATCACTTTTTTCTTGACCAAATGTAGTAGTTTTTGCTTCGAATCAATATAAAATATGTCCAAAATCTCTCAAACGCCCTTTTCAAGGTAGTCGATGTGAATAACACCGCGTGTATCAAAAAAAAAAAAACAAAACGGTGGGTATGACCTTATTTGCAGACAGACCCCTCTGGCATTCTTCTTGATTGTTCCTTGGCTGCTGGTGTCTTGTGGTAGATCCATCATCTGAACATCGCCAAACACTATTTATCAAGCCTTTTCTTGGTTTCGGTAATGGAAATTCACGAGGTTGTCTGCTTTCAATCGCTGTCAAACACATACTAAATGCAGCTTACACACTATTTACTGCGCGCGAAATTTAAAAAATCACTGACTTTACAAATTGCCCTCGTACATGTACAATAGAGAACGGTTCAATGATGAGTTAAGTAAACTAAAAATTACCGATTAAATTTCACGTCCTTAATTAAGAAGACCTTGCTAAAAATTCTTTAGCATATAAAATAACTGAAAAGTAATTAAAAAGTCTAAAAATGTTACAATGAAAAAACTATATAAAAAAGTTAGGTTAGGTAACAGGCTCGAGATGGGCTCACTTAGATAATATCATGGAACGGTA
>NW_016239341.1:0-1074 GCF_001687245.7 Rhagoletis zephyria | reverse complement strand
ATATGGCGCAGAAGCATGGAGAATGACAACATCCGATGAGGCGGCTCTTCGAGTATTCCAGAGAAAGTTTTTGCGGAAGATTTACGGGCCTTTACGTGTTGGCGACGGTGAGTACCGCAGACGATGGAACAATGAGCTGTATGAGTTTTACAACGACATGGTGTTAGTGCNGAGTACCGCAGACGATGGAACAATGAGCTGTATGAGTTTTACAACGACATGGTGTTAGTGCAGCCATATCGTTTGAATTGACACCGCTGCTCCAGCTCTAAAAGTATTCAACTCGGAACCCGCTGGTGGTAGCAGAGGAAGAGGAAGGCCCCCACTGAGTTGGAAAGATCAGGTGGAGAAGGACTTGGCCGTGAAGGTGAAGGTTATTCATCTTTCGCGCGAAAAAAGACGCATAAAAAAATTTTACGAAAAAAGGCGCTTAAGAAAAACTTCGGCGAAAAAAGACGCGTAATCATAGATTTATGCTTGGCCAAGGACTGTCACTTCAGCATTATTCCCCAAAAACTATTTACGGAATGTACATACTATTACATCCGCAAACATAGTTGACCGCGAAAATAAGTTTACGCGCCGTCAAATATTTTAACGCGTCTGTAGTCGACGTCAACAATGTTAAGAGACTTTCTGCGCTGAAGTTTTTATTGTGCGCCTTTTTTCGCGTTCAACTTTTGAGGTCGCGCCTTTATTCGTGTCTAGTGACGTTATATTATTCGATTTTACAAAATTATTTCTATTACGCTGTAGTATTACTTTTTCTATGATATAACTGTAATTAAAATGTTTAGAACATCTTCTGGAAACATATTAACTATGTTAATCGTATCGAAATTTTCTGGAAATTTTAAATACATCCGTTTGTATTTCTAGTCAAATGTCAAAGATGATTAAAAATTAAGAGTTTTTATTGGTTGGCATATCAGTTCCCGGTGGCTCTGTAACCGCGTGGTTAGAGCACGGTTGCCAACTTTTGCATCCTTAAAATCCGAACATCAATTTCAATGCTGTATTTTTTAAAATTTTCAGTCTAAGATAAGAAAACAATATAAAATTTCATAGATAAAA
>NW_016239339.1:0-1074 GCF_001687245.7 Rhagoletis zephyria | reverse complement strand
AAGTTAGATAATTTCTTGACATTTTAGATACCAGTTTTTGCTCCAATGCCACTTCGCATATTTATTTCCAATGCTGGGTTCGTATATTTATTTATCCAAGAAAATTTACAGCAAAAGCAATGCACCTATTCAAGTAACAGAAATTAGGAAAATTATCCCTTGTGATTTTTCCTACTAGCTACTTATAAACTTTAGAATAAATCTATGTTTTTACAACAGCCATTATTTAAACCATCTCTTTTTCCTTTCTTTACAGTCTCAATCTCTATGAATTGATCAAGAAGAATAACTACAATGGTTTCAGCATGAGTTTGATTCGACGTTTTTGTAACTCGATCGTTAAATGCTTGCGTCTGCTTTACAAAGAGAATATCATACACTGTGATCTCAAACCGGTAAGTATGGATGCCATTTTTTGTATGCGTCAAACATCTGTGGTTAAAATATGGAATGCCGAGCGAGACTTTGGGGTCAAACTGTGTATATTTTAGGCAACCGCTGCTTAATTAGGATCCATAAAATGAGCTTTGTGGAGGTTAAAAGAATCTTTTGAGAAATATTTTATACTAAAATATTGTCACGTATAGGCCACAAAGATACACACAAGGAGTACGATTAACCTATTGAAATTTTAGTTAATGCAGCTCCACTTTACTATATTTAGTTGGACTTTGTTCAAGAAACAAAACTATTATTACTTACCTTTTAGTTGTGAATAGCGAACACAACCAGAAAAGCTTTTAAAGGAGTTCGAAGCGAGCTAAACTCATGCTTTAAGAATACTTTCAGAGTCGCTTTAGTGGCTCAATAGCTCCAAAAACCCCCAAAAAAAATTCTTCGATTCCAGCTTAGTCATCTTACAAGTAATTTTCTATCTAAATTTAAGTTATCTAAAAATGTTGAGCAGCAAGCAATATCTTTCCAATTTTGGTGCCACTGCTTCATTAGATTTTTTGTAGTCCCTTTTTGTTGTCAATCAAACTGTCTATCTATCTGATGGCGGAAATAAGTCTCTCTATCTGTTAAAATTTACAAAACACGCTTCTTCTTTAAGAAAACCAAACTGGCAAAAAA
>NW_016239337.1:0-1074 GCF_001687245.7 Rhagoletis zephyria | reverse complement strand
CATCATGTACCTAATTAAAAAACAGAGCTTATTAGAATACGTCTAAAGTTTGTATGTACATTACGGTGGTCCAAAAATGTATGAGGAAAAAGTGAAGTCGGAATTTTTATGCTCGCACCTCCTAGGATTATTCCATACGGAAAAATATAACCTTATTTTTTACATTGAAATCAAGAAAATATTTAGAGGTCGCTCAAAGCGCTCAAAGTTTTTCATGTATTTCATATGGGAAAAACAACTTTTCGTAGAAATACTGCTTCTTTGCAGGAGATTCGCTACAATAATACTGATTGTTTATTTAACCTTTTTTTCATAAAAACTATAATTTATAGCTCCGCCAACAACCCCATCCGAGTTACTTAGTATTAAAAAATGGTTAAATAAACAATTAGGTATTATTATTGGAAGTCTCCTGAAGAGAACCAGAGTGTTCCGATCGAAAAATATTCATTTTCAAGAACTCCATACTATTTCTACAAAAAATTTTTTTTTCCCATATATAATACATGGAAAACTTTGAGCGTGAGCTACATACAGCAACAATGGCGTGAAACTAAACGCTTTTGTCATGTGCTTGACAAAAGGCGAATAATACCAAAATATGTAGATATGTACATACATACATGCTTACATATCTTGTTCATACAATGCACCTGAATATATACAAACATAGTAGAAATATGTTTGTATGTGCGTACATACCTATGTAAATGTATACGCCTGCACATACATACTAATAACACCTTATTTGAAAATATACATACATATTAACCTAAGGGAAAACGCTTGTGAAAACTTAACAATCCACGGACATTTGCATTGAAAGCAGCAGGTTGTGAGTATGCACTTTTGTATGATTACATACACATAAGTATGTACATAAATTTACGTTGGCCATCAAAATATGCACTTTTTCAACTTTTGTTATATTTAAAAACTATGTACATTTCTTATAACAACTCTTACCCACATTCAGGATAAGCTAAGGGGTAGAGGTTGACGAGTCTATACATATACATATAAACTGCTTCGGATAGGCTCATATTTTCAGAAGCACCGCAAAATAAAAACTTT
>NW_016239336.1:0-1074 GCF_001687245.7 Rhagoletis zephyria | reverse complement strand
TTTTGCAAGTTTAGAAAGTAAGTGATTGCCTGTCCCATCCTACTTGAGAAAAGGGAATGCCGGCACGGGGTGGACGTGGCATCAGGTCGCCTCCTTTGTGCTTTATAAAGTGGAACAGTGAAAAATGCGTTTAAATGCGTAACAGGTTCGTCACAAATAAAATCGAGCAACAAAATTTATGTACTACTTTTATCAATAACTTCTTTTGGTTTTTATTTTCTTTTTTTCTTTACTCTGCTGTAACTGACAACCTGTTGCACGCCCCAGTGCCACAAAACACGCGCACTACATTTTGACTTACGAGTATCTACATACACGCTCGTGTGTCTGTTGAAATTCAATTTATTAGAGCAACATGCGTATCGCATTGTTTATTGTTGTTGCTTGGCAATCATGTTGCCGGAAAGCAAATATACGAGTTTATTTATACGCACCATGCAGTATGGNGTGCACGCTAGGAATGTCAAACCCGGGATCCCGGCCTTTTTAAGGTCCCTAAAATCCCGGTGTTCTTGGCAAATAATCCCAAAAATTTTCGGGATTTTTAATTTGCACTGATGGCAATAATAGAAACTCCTTTTCTTGACCAATATTGGCTATATTTCCTTTTTATCTAATAATTAATATTTGTTTATAAATTTCTAGCTCATTATACATATAACACCGCGCGATAGTAAATTTTAAACACAAATATCAATATATTCGTGAAGCCATGGGCCCAAATATAGCAAAATTGCGTTTTTAGTTTTAACTGATTTAAAAAGTTAGAATCCTGTAGAATTTAAACAGATTCAAGGAGTTTTTGGTGCAGAAGAACTGGTATATTGAAAATGTTCTTTTAAAATTTTATCCTTGAAATTTCGCAGTAGTTGGTTAAAAAAAATATATATATATTTGAAGGACTTTTATAAACTCAATAACAGCCTCTAATTTCATCCTTCTAAATTCTTCCTTTTGCATTTGGCACCCATGTTTTTATTCTACATTGCATGGCATTTTTTAAATAATTTTTGGAATTAATATACCTTTGAAATTACAAAGCCATTTAAAATAAATCCTGACGTCAGAGAGAAA
>NW_016239335.1:0-1074 GCF_001687245.7 Rhagoletis zephyria | reverse complement strand
GAGCTAGCCAGTTAGAGACTAAAAATAACACGATTCAAGAGGCCCACAGACCATGGCTAGAGGAGGGCACTTGTAGAAGAAACAGGCTACTATGGTAACAAATAGATAAGAAAAGCACAAAAGAGTGGTTCAACCTCTCAAAAAAAGATATTGCGATGGAAACGGGCAAGGCAGGCTATATGCTATTAACCACTTTCTCCAATACTACCTCAGCAGTTCCCATTCCCGCGCACTCGTCTACTTCTTGATTTCCAGGAAAAGTTCTATGTCATCGACCCAGTGGAATAGATATTAACTATATGCTCCTGAAGAGTGGGTTGGAATATTCAGCATCCTTAAACGCATTTCGTATTAGTCGTCATCGAATTAAAGTCGTTAATAGCAGCTTGATTTTCCACGACAAAGATAAGTTTTGATTTATCTCCTTCCTTGGTGTGGTAGCCGCTAGATTGTTGCTGAGTGCCATCTCTATGGGTATCTTCCTGTCGTTCGAGTTCGCTAACCTCCAATCATTCCCCTCTTTGGTTTTGAGAGTTATGTAGTAGAAGCACTCTATTAAATTCCTGCAGAGTACGTAGCTATTCCTCGTAGCACCTCTGCCGTTCACTGAAGTCACTTACTTTTACTACTTTCCAATTCAAAAGCTTAAAGATGAAACAGTTCCCGGTTTCTATTCGGAGCAGAAAAGAAGGATTCCTTTGGGGCCAAAGCCTTTGGCCGTGCTCAGTAAGGTATAATCATTAGCCAGCCGGTTTTATAATCATTAGCCAGATTCAGGCCTAAATTCTGCCGCCTGCATATCTCCTCTCTGTGGGCCGAAGCCGTTTGTTCTTCGACGCAGGAGGTCAGCCTGATCTGCCCTTCACAGGTATCTATTAACACAGCTGCAGGACCAAAGTTTTGGATCAAGATGACCTTGCACACCCAGCAGAAAGCAACCAGAATGGATCTCTGGAAAAATGGCGTGAGGTTCCGCAGCATGTTCGCTGCACTAAATGGTCCTTGGCTATTTCGTAAAACCCCTAAGTCAAAGTAGTTAAAAGACATGCGCCTTTTAGCTTCGTGTTTTCTATT
>NW_016239334.1:0-1074 GCF_001687245.7 Rhagoletis zephyria | reverse complement strand
TTTGTTGAACATTGCATGGCTTATGATTTTACGAATGACTGCAAACAAGTATAGCAAGTATGTGTGTATGTACTTAACCACATATGTATATAGGGGTCCAAGTAAATTACGATGCATTGTAACAATTGGAATATTAAACAAATACCAGATAGAGAAAAATTATGTAAAGGGACACTAAAATTAAATATTATTGTATTTATAGTGCTAAAAAAAATTAATGGATTCAGTATTGTGTACATATAATGGAAGTTATTTACTAAAGTCAACGCACTTTGAAGCCAGATTTGGTGGAATTCGTCAAAATCTTTTTGAAGAAACCCGAAGTTAAAACACAGGGACCTTTCTCTGGTCCGAATAACTGAGAACTGAAAGGAGGCCTGTCGGCATTGAGGATGCATCGAGATTTTGAAGGATAACAAAAAAAATATCGACTAATATGGCAGTTTCGAATAATTGACCTTTTGTAGTTGCCATTTCCAGATTTGCAGAGCCAACTCATCACTTATAATTTATTTTCCACGTAAGAGGAGAGGACGCATAAAGGTAGGGGAGAGCTTATATAGTATATAATCCACTCTTCTCCTGTTAATATTTTTAGTGCCGTTTCCTCAAGTAGGTTTAAAATTTATAAGGCCTTCCGACAAAATTTTTCAGAGCAAAATTTTTGTTTAAAGCACAGATAAATTTTACAACCTACTTGAGAAAACGGCCCTTATGCGATTTTTTTGGAAATATTAATTTTTCGAATACCGTCTCACCCAAATTTAAATTTAAAATTTTTTAATAAATATTTATTTTACTGAAAATGGCATTAGAAACTTTTTACTAAATTCATATGTAAATACTCTAAAATTTTCCACTGCAAGAAATTAAAAGAAAAAAAAATGAAAATCGAACGAAAGTCTTCCACTGTTGTTTTTATTTTTGTAGCATCAGTGACACGACTACATGTTGCCTTCAGTGTTTTACATCGTTAGGTTCGGGAAAATCCAGATCCGATGGGTATGGGCCGTAGGGAGGGGGGTGTTAGATAAACTGATATGAGTGGCCATATGAAGGGGTGGTTAGTATCGT
>NW_016239333.1:0-1074 GCF_001687245.7 Rhagoletis zephyria | reverse complement strand
AGTTGAGTGTGGCGCGTGTGGGTGGCAATGCACTTATTTATATATACATCCATACATATATACAGGCATACGAGAATGCATTAAAATCTGTATTTATATTTTGCTTTTGTATGTAAATAAATACAACGCTTGACGGGCTACTTCGTTTCCTTTTCAGCATTTCTTTACGAGTATTTTTAGTTGTCTTATTCTTCAGCATTTGTCTCGCGTATATTGGCATCTAATTACCATTCTCTGTTTTCATCTTATTGATATTAAAAATGGGTATGTATGCATGTGCATATTTGTACTGCCAGTCGATGAAATCAGCTTTAAATACACCTCGTCTCAAAATTATAAGCGCATCAAATATTGACTACTTAAAAAAATTTATTCTTTTTTCATATAATTTCAATTATTATTTTTTTATGAAAGCATAGTTTATGCTTTAATAAGAACCACATAAATCCAATTTTTAAATCTTGTTCAACATTTTTTTAGTTTTATAGCTCGTTTAATTTTAGTATAAGAAAGTGGAAATTTGAAGTAGCCTTTGATTTTTGGCAATTTTTGTTTTGCTGACGGTATTGCGAATTTTCTTTCATACTAAGATTGTTCGCCAATTTTTTTTATATGGAAGAAAATAGACAAGACTTTCTACAAAAAAAGAAAAAAATGCCAAAAATCAACGGTAAGTCTTGCATATAATAATTCTTTTTGGGAAATCTAAGTAAAAAGCTTGCATTTTTTAAGAGGTTGGTTGAGGTTTTCTTTAACGATGTACAAAAATTGGATTTGAACGGTTTTTGTTAAACTATATTTTTATGAAAAAGAATTGAAACTCAATAAGAAAATAAATTATTAAAACTTGTACATATTTGGTAATCATATAATTTTGACACGGAGTGTAGGTCTGCATGGAGCTCTAGTTTTTGTTATTTTAAAGCGGAGGACCTTCCATGAATGATTCTTTACTTATTTTTGTATGATTAGGACACGCATTGCTTTAGAAATATAAAAAAACTATAAAACAATTACGAAAAAATTCCAGAGATTAATAAAATCGTAAAAGCAAATATTATAAAAATTGTAGGA
>NW_016239332.1:0-1074 GCF_001687245.7 Rhagoletis zephyria | reverse complement strand
TCAGTCTGCCCATTATAGTTACACACAAGTAACACTCTTTACATGTGTGACATGGCTCGACGGTCGGGTACACCCTTTTGTTATTGTAAGCGATAGTTTGGCATATAGCAAAAATGACGTTTACTGCTTTTTTTCTGTAATTGTAACAGAGTTACAGCAAAGATATGTTATTTCAAAAATTTTTGTATTATCGGATGGATGCAGCAGTCAATTTAAAAATAGGTTCATTTTAAGGACCATCCCGCACTTTGCTCAACGCTTCAATGTGGACTTCTTGCAGTGGAATTTTTTCGCCACCTCTCATGGTAAAGGGGCAGTTGATGGAATTGGAGCTGTTGTAAAACGGAAAGTCTGGNTTTTAAGTTTTATTTTTTACTCGGAAAATAATGGTTACGTTTTAAGTTTTATTTTTTGCTCGGAAAATAATCGTTATTTCTTGAGTTTTATTCAATTACTTGGAAGTGGCAATGACATCGAAGTCAAAACCAATAAAAATAAATATTTTAATAAAAAATTTGCGTTGTTTGTTCAACTTATTTTATTATTCAATAAAAACCGTATACATTTCTTAACTTTTTACTCATAATTTCTACTGGGGGAAAATATCTGTAACGTCCGTCACGTAACGTCCGAACAAATAACATTGTTAACTGCGAAATTTATAGCTCGTATTTCAAAACTAAACAACACTTATTACAAAGCTTGATTATTTTGCTACATCCTTTTCTTTTTAACTTTTGTTGTGAAATTGATAAATTTGCTAACCTAACCAAAAATTGTCAAGAACCTCAAAACCACTCCCTTTTCGCGTAACGTCCGAACTTAGTATTAAAACAAAAGTTTTGTATGAGAATAATTTAGGAAAGGTATTTTTTTTTTGTATGTATAAAGTACCACTTAAAAGCTTCTAAATCGAGCGTTTGATTGTTCAATATGTGTTCATTAATAGAAATAAATGGCCTGAACAAGCGTCCGAACGAACGTCCGAACGCCAGGATTTGCCCATATGTAAATAAGTTCAATATACAAATTCATATGCCAGCACCTATGTACATACTAGGGATGTTAATTTTT
>NW_016239329.1:0-1074 GCF_001687245.7 Rhagoletis zephyria | reverse complement strand
GCGTTTTAAAGCTTAACGTTCCAATCATCCTCATCATCACCACAAAAAGTAAGCATCTCAAGTAGCCCTGATCATGGCATCAAAGAGTGGGCAAATCAAGCAGCAGTGTAGCAAGCAGTGTAGAGCTGCAATCTCAAGAGATATTACTGGCCGCCGGCTAACCACCAGAGAGATATCAACGGTAGCCGAAGAAGNAGCAGCTGAACGGCAGTAATATGCACAAACACACACACACAGCAAATGACCAATTGGCAAATGGCAAATTGATCAGAGCGCTTAGTAGGAAAGGGCTTCACCGGCTGCTGTACAAGGCTTAAGGTAGAGTGACTCAGACAATGACCACGACGACGACACAAAATGTCTGCTGGCGATTTTTACCACTGACGCTGCCCAAATTTGAAATCGCCTTCAGATCGACGACGACGTCCCTCTCTCTTGCTCTCTCCTGCTCATTGCGCACTTATCTCGAATTAAGCTGTCAGTCAGTCAGGAGGAGAGTTAAGTTAACTAAACAAACTCTTAGACCAGCTCTCTTTCTCTCTCCCACCGCCAAACTTTGTACAGCTCGTAATTGGCAAGTTAATCCAATCTATATATGAAGGCGAGCGATTTCTGGATCGGCACACAAGCAAACAGGCACAAGCAAACAGGCTATAATTATCAATTAGAAGAGTGAAGGCAGCCAAATTGGCACCAATTTGTCCGGAGACAGTGGTAGACAATGGCCAATGTGGCTACTGTCCAGCACAGTGTGTACAACACAGTGTCCAGTACGCACTGGGAACAAACTGTTCTGGGAGAGGGAGAGGAATCACTCGGTAATTAGCATGTCAAACATAAAGTCTGACACATCCTCGCAGTCTGACGCAGTGTCCACACGCTGGCTGGATGGCTGGAGAACCAGAGCAGGATGACGTGCAAACACTGTGTTCTCCGCCGGTGTTGTGCAACCACAACCACTGCTGACATCAGCTGCCTGTCTAGAGACAGGTAAATGAGCAGTTATGGTGCCTGGAAGTGGCTAAATCAGTGTGTGTAAACAGACAAAATGAGAAAAGTGGCAACAAAGCTGCC
>NW_016239328.1:0-1074 GCF_001687245.7 Rhagoletis zephyria | reverse complement strand
CGAAAGTCATAATGTGGAGGCCATTGGTTATTGATTCCCACGCAACATACGCGCTCGTATGGGTTGTGATCATAAATATGAAAATGGTATAAAAAGTTGGGAAATACATACATACATACATACATACATACATACATATGTATGTATAAAAAAGATAGCAATCCAAGGCTTAATATCCAGGACGTTTTTCTCCTATATGAGGCATTCTTTTTCATATCGGACACCAAATTTGGTGTCACACTTTCGATTCGCTTCACATTTTTTTATGGGTTCTATACATGAAATAAACTATCATGTATCCGAGGAAAACATTTTTCATTTTTTTCTTTGGAGATATGATCTGCCAAAGTTTGGATTTTTTCGTCATTCTGACTAATCATCAGGGCCGAAGAAAATAAGCAAGAAAAAAATACATTATTTTTAACACCTTGCTAAATACTTATGTATGTCTCATCAAAAGTTTTCGAAACCAAATTACGAAAAAATGTTGAGTGTCGCAAAAAACCATCTAGTCATACAAAAAAATATATTTGAAAAATAGTTCTTGAAAAACGCCCTTTTTTTTGCAACCATATGTTTTTTATGGTAAATTGAAGAAGGATTACGATGGTGTAATTTTAAATCCCTAATTTGCTGGTCCAGTTAAAAAAAGGTCNAACCCGAGATATAATGATTTGAAGAAATACATAATTAGTCAGAATCACGAAAAAATCCAAACTTTGACAGATCATACCTCCAAAGGTAAAAATGAAACAAAAAAAATCCTCGAATACGTATTAGCTTATTTCATGTATAGAACCCACAAAAAAGTTGAAGCGATCGGAGACATGAGATCATTTTTTTACGAAATCCGTACGACTTAAAAAAGAATGGTTCATATGCACGCAGGTTTCAAGTAAAAAAATCATTAAAATTTTTTTTTTCTCAATTTGAAAGACATGTTCGTACATATGTAAATACATAAATATGTACATATGTATTCATATCTTTCATCCAATCATACATTCCTTTCGAAAGGATTGAATATAAATTGTTTCTAAAATAACATTAAATCATAAAATAAAATGATAAGGG
>NW_016239327.1:0-1074 GCF_001687245.7 Rhagoletis zephyria | reverse complement strand
TGCGAGGGAAGTTTATGGATGAAATACTATATCAGGAAACTGCCTTGATGTCCGCCTGGAATAGGTTTAAGTTTGAATTGATTGTCGTTTCGGTGAGTGCTAGCTCTGTAGTTATCCTCATTGCGAAAACCTCTGCTTGAAATATGCTGCAATGGTCAGGTAGCCTTATTGTCCGCCTGACGTTCAGTTCCAGGCAGTAAATCCCGGCAACCACTCCCGTAACCATTTTAGAGCCGTCCGTGAAAACGTTTAGGGATCTATGGCTAGCTTTCATTTCCATCCCTCTTCCTCAATCGTTGTGCAAAAAGTTCGTTTCCACTTAAAGCTAGGTGCCATGAAGCCTGTGCTGCTTGTGCTTCCCGCCCCAATTAAGTGGTGCCCAAAGGTTCTGAAATTTAATTTCCCTATGACCGTTAATCTACGTGCGGATTTCGCAGCAGGGTTTTTAAAGAGCAGCCGTCGAAGTGGCCCTCAGCGCTCCCCCGATGCACAAAGCCGATAGGCGCTGCACCTTCTCGATTGGCCCGAGGCATAAGGAATTTTGTGCGGCATTCCAGCACACCAAAGCGCCATAGAGCAGTATTGGGCTGACTATTGCTGTGTAGCACCATCAGAGCAGGTGACAAACCCCAAGTGACTCCCAGCATTCTTTTATATGCATAAAGGGCGTTACTGGCCTTCTTCTCTCTTTCCTCGACATTGCGCATCCACAGCAGCTTACTCTCCAAGACTACTCCCAAATACTTTCTGTGGTCTTTAATTGACAGCTCGATGCTAAATACCTAGCCTCGGGGGTCTCCACACTGGGACCCTATATCTTTTTGTGAGTACGCCACTGACCCATACAAATTGACAAAAAACTTCTTTGTGCTGTTGAAGCATGTAAAACTATAGGACCTGTGCAAAATGTGATGTGGGTTTATGTTTGAAATGTTTTGGTACTTTTTATTAACTTCTTCAGCCGCTTTGCACGTAGAATATGCATATACTATCAAAAAATGTATTAAAACTTATACACAATGTTCCTATTATTTCATATTTTAACCATATACTGTCCTCTAACAATCCATCGGG
>NW_016239326.1:0-1074 GCF_001687245.7 Rhagoletis zephyria | reverse complement strand
CAAAGAGGTCTTGGTTACTAGGAGTTGAATTAAAAAAGCAGTGAGAAAAACGCTCACAGCAGATATATTGTACAAAGAAGTGTTTTAAAAAAATAATAATGTGCACTTACTTTAGAAAAGGAGAAGATGAAGGGAGCGGGTTCGTGCGGGGCAATAAAAAGGGGGTGATAGTAAAAACGTGCAAAGGATCGGTTTTCAGTGACTGGTGGTGGTTGCGAGAAGCTTGAGGAACCTAGGCTTCAACGAGCACCTTCTTTGACTTTGTTGCCGTTGCTTCTGCTGGCTTCTTTGAAGCAGCTTCTAAAGGGAAAGAACATTAGTTTCAAAAGTTCAACTATTTAAAACTTGGATCACTATGCTCACCTGCTTTAGCTGGCAGTTTACTTGTAGGAACATCGGGCAGGTTAATGTCTTCTTCTTCGTGGACTCCGAGGATGCTCGCCAACTCTGCATCCAGCGCCGCCTCATCCTCCTCCTCCTCTTCACCCTCTCTGTTGCTCGATATGAGATCGTTGATTTCCTGATAAACAGATTAGATTACAAATTGAGTATTCAAAAAGCCTCATCCTATCACTCGTACTTGCTGCTTGGCGACGCCCTCCTCCGTCTCCTCGAGAATGGACTCGATCTGCTCGATGCTGAATACGGCGTTCAGCTGCTTCAGCGTCTCATTGCCAATTTGAATGCCCTTAATGACGCTCTCCTCCACCCTCTTGAACTCAATGTCGGTGATGAGGCTCTCAATGTTGAACAACTCAGTGTCCGTCTTGTCCAGTATCTTCTCGGTGTACTTCTTTTTCCTCAACAAAAGTAGCGCTTTTCTGTAGAAGATGATGAGGTGATTGATAAACACAAAGGTAAGTGCGACTGCAAATTATTTTTGCAAAAAAAGTTGTACTCACTGCTTTTGGCCCTTTTGAACTAGTTGCTTGATGATTTCAGTTTCACTCTCCAATTGGACGACCAGCTTCTTCTGAAACTGCTTCACCTTGTCGCGCTGTTGCTTTATTTGCTGCAAACAAAATGGGAGGACTTGAATTAGAGCACAATTACTAAAATGACGCATCAACCAGT
>NW_016239325.1:0-1074 GCF_001687245.7 Rhagoletis zephyria | reverse complement strand
ATTAGTTTTAATGATGAATGCTATAAAATAAAGATGTATGTATGCCAAACAATTTAAAAAAAAAAATTTTTTATACAATATGCAAATTTATGCTGTCGGTTATAAAATTGATGACTCCACTCCTCAGAGCCTTTGTGTGTTTCTATTTTAAATTGTTCTTCCAATCGCCATCAATTTTGGTTTTTGTTTTTATTATTTTTTTCAAACTCTTTAAACAGAAGTTAGATTAAGGGGATTCACAAGACGTGTTAACCACCGTAAAATGTCAAGCTTAACTTTATTTATATAAAATAATGGTTAAAATGGTTTTAGGGGGTGCTTGTTATATATTTTGATCAATTTAAAAACATTTTGGTGTGGTAAAAAAATCCTCTAAAAAATTTCAAGATTCTACGACGATTAACCAGTCTTCTGAACCCTCTAATTATTTAGAAACTTTTAGTTAGAAACAGTATAATCAGTACTTTTTTATATATATTATAGGTTCCTAAATATATTTACTATAACTTATATACTTACATATCGTCATAATAAATGCAAACTATCCTAATAGTTTGACTAATTTCAATCTTTACAATAAAAGGAAAAAACCTTTTAAAATGATCAAGAAAGTGCTTACGGAGCTGCATTATAATGACGATATTAATACTGAATTACATGCTATATATAGCTATGAGTGATTTACTAGAGGTGCCCGCTAATATTCAGCCAATTCTGCATGTTGCGAGAAATCAAGTAGCACAGCAACTCAACTTTGCCGAGCTGCACCAGCTACATTGTGTTCTGTGGGGGCCGCAAGCGAGGCAGTGGCGGAGATGTAGCATTCATACTACACCAGCTGTAGAGTCAGCACATCGAAAAAGACATCAACCAAAGGGAAATCACATTAGAATTTTATGGTATTCGGCCAGGTAAGGGGTAGGTCTCCTACCCAGTGGGTGATCACCCTGAAGGACGACGGCTCTAACGCGTTGTGATTATTTACAGCAGATCTTATTAGTAGTATTATAAATAGCATAAAGTGGTAAAAAATGATACCGATTGCATCAAGCGAGTACCCATTCGTTAAAATAA
>NW_016239323.1:0-1074 GCF_001687245.7 Rhagoletis zephyria | reverse complement strand
TAATGTTCGGCTCCGCCCGAACTTAGACTTTCTTACTTGTTATTGCTGTGTTGTTCGTATTGTTGATGTCGCTGCTATTTTGCACACACAAAAATATGTACAAGGANCGAACTTAGACTTTCTTACTTGTTATTGCTGTGTTGTTCGTATTGTTGATGTCGCTGCTATTTTGCACACACAAAAATATGTACAAGGAAACAGCCCACTGCTATCGGCACTTACTCGACTGCAATCGTGATTTCTCACCGTCTCCAGCTGATAGCGCACGTGTCTGCAATTAGTTTGGCATAAACATTTTGCCAACGCCTCAGTTGTCTTCGCCACCAGTAACTGCATTATTGCTGTCTTCAAAGTCGTGATGTCATCAACATTGGCCAAGTGCACTCGATGTGCAAATACTCAATTATGAATGTTTGTTGAGAATTTTAATTTTAAATTGGCAGCATTAAGAAAGAATGCTGGGAAATTTGGTTTAAAGGATGTGATTAAGACAGTATGCTGGCATGACTACTTAGTAATGAAAATTAGATGTAAATTTATAAATTGGACATTTTTGGTCATTTAAAAGTTTGACATAAAATTTTTAGTTATTTAAAAACTGTATATAAATTCATCGCAGTGAAAAACTGGACATAATTTTTTAGCTATTTAAAAGCTGAACATAAAATTTTAACAATGTAGAAGTTGGACATGCGTTTTTTGTGTCATTTAAACAACTGGACATATACCCAAAACCTACATAAACTATTGGGCTAGATGAAATTTTTGGTCATTTAAAACTCGGGCTTTAATTTAAAACTACGTTTTTAGTAATAGGGCATACATTTTTGGTAATTTAGAAGTTGGAAATTAATTTTTAATTAATTAAATGGTTCAGTAAATGGTTTCTTGGTTTAGCCATTTAAAACTAGACATAAAATTTTAACCATGTAAAAGCTGGACATAACCGTTTTTTTTTTTTGGCATTTAAGCAACATCTAGAATTGTACATAAATTTGTTGGACATTTAGAACTCGGGTAACGTTGGTTTCAATTAAAAAATACTTTTAAGTAATTGGAAATATATTTTTGGTT
>NW_016239322.1:0-1074 GCF_001687245.7 Rhagoletis zephyria | reverse complement strand
ACGTAGATGAGGAGCAATGAGAAACCGTGGTACTTGCTTGCTTTGAAACGATTAAAGACAAAAACAACCAAACTGCAACACAGTGAAACCATCAACGTCGCAAAGAGCAGACTCATCATGGGCGTGTACTCTACCACCTACAAGTAAAAAATAAATTTAATTTTAGAATGCTTAAAAACAAAAAAACTTTGAATTTACATGAACTCTGATGTGCTTGTTTCGGTTTTCACTGCTGAGGAAGAATAACGTGTACGGCAGTCCGAGGCCCAAAAGCAAATCTGATAAAGAAAAAATTGATTAATTAAGGAAATTAATTGGTTTTTATATTTTTTCGCTCACTCATCATTGGGCCACCAAAACACGCGGCAATGGCCATTCCTGGATAGCCGTGGCGTGCCATTGATATGTCGGCAATTAGGTCTAGTGAAATTATTAAAAATGTCAATTTTAAAAGTTTAAATAAACCTGTGCTATTAATTACCTCCCAGACTGTTTCCCCCTAAACAAAAAATGTTAAAAAATTTTAAACTTAAAAATTAAAAAAGTTTATCACTAGAGCTTACAAGCAAGAACAGTCAAGCCGAGAATAGAGTCGGAAAGATTAAAAATGGCACCAAATGTGGTCAGGACGGCAATCACCTCACCGGCAATGGTGTTCACAAAAATGACACTAATGACGAAACCAATGAAGCCAAAGACGCGATTGTAAATCGGTGGACTGTCTTTCTCCGATGTGAAGAAAATGATGATGGAGACAATGGGCGAGACAATGAGGAAAACTGCCCAAAGAGGAAACCTATCCGCAATGACAATGTCCACTGAAAATGAAAAAAATGCTTAGAACTTTGTAGCAAAAAAGTTATCTTCATTTACCACTAGTTAGAAAGAGGATAGCCTGCGGAGCGGCGATGACATTGGCGCAGATCAGCAGTCTGCACCAGTTCTCCTTGGGACTCTCCAGGTCGACCACCGGAATGCAGATGGTCATGATGAAGTAGGGAATCGCTTTCACTAGCTCCAGCGCTTTCCGGTACCACGGGTAGTTCTTCCACTCGAGAATGTCCACCGGGCTGA
>NW_016239321.1:626-1074 GCF_001687245.7 Rhagoletis zephyria | reverse complement strand
ACTTATTTTTTAACTAAAAAAAAATGTAAAACTACAATCAACTACAAACTATTCTGGACCAGAATGCACTAAAATTGAAGCTCTGTAAAAAGCTTCATAAAAATTAAAAAAAAACCCATTACGCACTTATTTTTGAACTAAAAAAAAATTAAAACTAAAATCAACTACAAACGATTCTGGACCAGAATTCATTAAAACTGAAGCTGTAGCTGTAAAAAGCTTCATATAAATAAAANAAAAATGTAAAACTACAATCAACTACAAACTATTCTGGACCAGAATGCACTAAAATTGAAGCTCTGTAAAAAGCTTCATAAAAATTAAAAAAAAAACCCATTACGCACTTATTTTTGAACTTAAAAAAAAATTAAAACTAAAATCAACTACAAACGATTCTGGACCAGAATTCATTAAAACTGAAGCTGTAGCTGTAAAAAGCTTCATATAA
>NW_016239321.1:0-475 GCF_001687245.7 Rhagoletis zephyria | reverse complement strand
TAAAACTACAATCAACTACAAATGATTCTGGATCATAATTCAGTTAAACGGAAGCTGTAGCTGTAAAAAGCTTCATATAAATAAAAAAAAACGCATTAGGCACTTATTTTTTAACTAAAAAAAAATGTAAAACTACAATCAACTACAAACTATTCTGGACCAGAATGCACTAAAATTGAAGCTCTGTAAAAAGCTTCATAAAAATTAAAAAAAAAACCCATTACGCACTTATTTTTGAACTTAAAAAAAAATTAAAACTAAAATCAACTACAAACGATTCTGGACCAGAATTCATTAAAACTGAAGCTGTAGCTGTAAAAAGCTTCATATAAATAAAAAAAAAACGCAGTAGGCACTTATTTTTTAACTAAAAAAAAAATTTAAAACTACAATCAACTACAAATGATTCTGGATCATAATTCAGTTAAACGGAAGCTGTAGCTGTAAAAAGCTTCATATAAATAAAAAAAAAAAC
>NW_016239320.1:0-1074 GCF_001687245.7 Rhagoletis zephyria | reverse complement strand
GCCACCACTCTACGTATATAAAAGCTCTCAAACTGATCACAGTTTGTGTAATATTTTACTAATTTAACAAGCACTGTTGGCTGTAAGCATTTCCGACTCGCTCCTAAATTCATGCCACGAAACTAAATTAACTTTTGTGTTAAGTGCTGGTTTATAAGGGGGATATCAATTAGGATGAAATAAAGGGGGACCAATAACAAACTCTACTGATGCAAAGATTCTAATACGCATAAATAAAAAAGCGTTGTAAAAAGACAGCAACGAAGGCTATGCAGATATAATAAAATGATTTAAATGTATACATACATATAATTCTTTAGCTTTTTTGAATTCACTCACCTTATAACTTGTGCCTACTTAGACCAAGATAGTTACCAATTACACATAAATCTAGAAAAAAATCAACGTTTTTGCTTGGGCCGGCCCAAGCCACTCGCGCACCGCATCGAGACTACTTATCGCCACGAAAACTAACGAAAAACACTGCTCGCACGAATATTTATCTAGTTTGCTTATTAAAGCAATTAGTTTTCTCAAATTTAAAGAAAATTATACACTTTTCACTACTTTGATCGAGAATTTTAGAATTTTCACACACTCGACGGAAGCAACCGCGGCACTGTGTAAATGGCGTCGGAAATTTAGTTAAGCGCAGAGGTGTATTTACCAGTGTTGCCAGAACTTTTTGGGCTTACCGGCTAAATTGGCAAAAAAAACCGGCTAAAAACGGCTAAACTGTTTCAAGNAAAAACCGGCTAAAAACGGCTAAACTGTTTCAACTAAATTTCACATGATTTATTTTTAATAAATCATAAGTAGAAAGACTAGTTCTTGGAGATAAGTGGCAAATTCAAGCTGGAAAAAATTTTACCAGCAAGAATTTGTAATTAGGAAAAACGTATGATTGTGGCATATGGTTGAATTTTTTGTCGACGATAATTTGAATAAACAGGTTCATAAAATTTTAAAATTTAAAAACTTGAGCGATTTTAAAATGGAAAATTTAAGTAAATACTTGCAATGAATTGAAACGTACTCGGAATGCAATCTCAACCGGAGTCGATATAGGAAACC
>NW_016239319.1:0-1074 GCF_001687245.7 Rhagoletis zephyria | reverse complement strand
TTTGCATGAGAGTCTGCCAAAAATGCTGCGTGACGTGATGGCATATGCCCCTGAGCTTAGACCAGTGACCGCCAAACACTTTCCTGGGAAACGACCTATATTCGGCCTTTCACATGTACACAATCGGCTTCTTACACGTACACAATCCGAACGTCAACAGAAAGAGTAGCAGAGCTACAAATTTTATTTAGTTGCATGCAAACAATAGGCGGAGCAGGTTGATGACGCATTTCTGTGCATTACCACCAACACATTCGCAGTGCTCGCCAAACACTTTCCTGGGAAACGACCTATATTCGGCCTTTCACATGTACACAATCGGCTTCTTACACGTACACAATCCGAACGTCAACAGAAAGAGTAGCAGAGCTACAAATTTTATTTAGTTGCATGCAAACAATAGGCGGAGCAGGTTGATGACGCATTTCTGTGCATTACCACCAACACATTCTCATTTTTTATTTCATAACTAATACATTCTCATTTTAAGACTTCTCTTTTTGGCGGACACTGGCTTAGACGGAAGAAAATATTGGTGTCAGCGTTCTCCATTCGTGGGAAAATTTTTGTGCGACTTAAGTCAAACGAAGAGCCTAAGCAAGTGAGCAGCAGATCCGAGATTAATTCTCTTACCAGCACTGAAACGCAATAGCAACTACATATGCACATAAAACGTATGTTAGGCTTAGATTTTTACTTTATGTTTTTTCCAACTTGTGCAAGCTTAGAAATTAAGTCAGTTATGTTATGTATTTTCTCTTTCATTTCAAGCCTAGTTCCCTTCATTTCTTATTTGTTTACTATTTTCTTTGTGAATTTCAAACAATTTCTCTTACTCTCTGTCCATGAATGTTTTTGTAACTTTCGGCTATTTTCCTATTATGCTATATTCTTTTCTACTTTGATTTATTTCAATCACATGCATTTATGTTTTTATATGTTCAATGCACTTTGTAGTTGCTCTTTCACTAGCTCAGTATGTTTGATATAAACCCCGCTAGGAATTCTGCTTCCAGCATTGAGGGGCCCCATAAGACTTTAATTAATATTATGTGTAAACAGTCGAGTGGCCTT
>NW_016239318.1:0-1074 GCF_001687245.7 Rhagoletis zephyria | reverse complement strand
TGCGATGGACGGGGCATGGCTGTAAAAAATTTGCAGCATGCGACATCTATTACACCTGCCATGAAATGGCGCACAAATTTGGTGTGGGGTTTGTGGTTGGGCGGAGACTCCGACACTTGTCTCCAGGTTCACCCCTATCAGTGATCGAATTTCCACAATCCGCATAAAGACAAAATTTAACAACATTAACCTAATATGTGCGCACGCCCCAACAGAGGAGAGGGACGATGAGACCAAGGAGCATTTCTATGAGTGCCTAGGAGAAGCGTATGAGCGTTGCCCCCACCACGATGTTAAAATCGTACTTGGCGACTTTAACGCCAGGGTAGGCAAAGACGACATATTTGGTCTAACAGTCGAAAAATTCAGCGTTCATGACATGTTGTGATAGATGGAAGATACGCTTCGAGCGTTCTTGACGTCCGCTCTATCCGAGGTGCCAACATCGACTCGGTGCACTACCTTCTTGCAGCTAAGGTCCGCATGCGCCTCTGTGCAATAAAAAATGTGCGTCAGGTAACGCGGCGAAAGTTTGACATCACAAAGCTGCACTCACAACGGACCTCCGAAAAATTTAGCAATCGATCCTCAACCCTGTTTAATCAAGCAACTCCCCATCGCCTGTGCATAAATGAGCAGTGGGGCTCCATCTTGTTGGTTGTTGGTTATTACTAGGGCTCGGAATCTCATGCATTAAAAAATCTAAAAGATGTGCATATAATATACACGCAAAATTCAAAAATATGCGCTATAAGCAAGTAAAATATGCAATTAAAATATTTTCCTAATATTTTGTTGCCAGTACAATAAAAAAATAACACGTGTATTTTAACGAGAAAATAACGAAAACAATTCGCTTCCAAATACAATACATATTTATTAGCGTGGGCCGAAAATCCGTTTTTTTTGTAGTTTTAATTTGTAATAGCAAAAATATAGTTCATTATGCTCTAAAAACAATCTGTGTGAAAGATGGCAATTTTGGGCCAATATCTTAGTCTCGCCCAAGTCCATCAAAGTAGAACGTGCTCAATAAAAATTAATAAATACATTAATTAATACAGTTTTTTTTTT
>NW_016239317.1:0-1074 GCF_001687245.7 Rhagoletis zephyria | reverse complement strand
ACAAAAAGAAAAGAAAATATTTGGGACGGGTTGCCACCTATGTCGAAAAGTTAATTCAATTGATTTGATAACAAACGAAAGGTATTTATTTTAATTTATATTTTCGGTAGGCCTCTAGCATTACTTAGCTTCATCTAAAATAGCAGCGACTTTGACAAAAGGCGGACGAACTCTGTCCTGTTCTGTCTTGGGATTGCCGCTGATCACGCAAATCAACGAAACACCAGCTTGCAAATCGTACAGAATAGCGCAATGGTGAAATTGATCGTTTGAGACGAATGCCCGCAGACTCACAAGAGATCACTGGAGGCGCTGTACAAAACTTTGAAAGATCTTCGTAATAACCAAAACATTTTTGGTGGAGCCATGAGTCTTGTGCGGCGATTTTCGTCAGATACTTCCAGTTATTACACGATCAACTGCAGCTTGAAGCGTCCCGGACGACGCACAACAATTCAAATATCATAAATGGCTGAGCGAAGGAGCAATATTGGCGCCAAAAACCAAGATGTCGAAGAACTCAATGTGACAATTCAAAACTTAAGTTAGTGAATAACGAGGGAACGATTATGAATAGAATATCCCGATGATTCGTTCGAGTTTAAGCGACGGCAATCACAAGCGCGTTTGGTCTTTGCGATGACCGTAAACAAATCAGAGGGCTAGTTTTTGGAAGTTTGCGGAATCAACTTGGAATTTCCGTGTTTCGCACATAGACTATATGTCGTTACTAGCAGACCCGGCGAACTTCGTCCCGCCCAAAATTTTTATATATTTTATTGAAACTTTTTGGTCCAAGATTTTCACAAACAATTCACGTTTACAATTTTCATAGGCACATTTGTCTGCTAAGATTAAGGTTTGGTGGTCATTTGCCGCTTTAAATAACCTAAGGAAAGTGTTATATCCGTTCNCGGTTATTCGCAAAGCGAAATAAATTTTTTCCTCTTCACTCCCTGGAGGCAACAATGACCCGGTTCTATAGTGAATGTCCTAGAAACTTTACAGTGTAGTAGGTGGCAATATCAAAATGGGTGCGAATCATTGTTCTACAGAAATACAATATACATATAC
>NW_016239316.1:0-1074 GCF_001687245.7 Rhagoletis zephyria | reverse complement strand
AAATAACAAAGAAAATATAAAACACCATGCTGATCAACATTTCATTTATGTATTACAATACATAAGCACACAATGAGTGCTATAAATTTTTGCTGTAACAACTGTATGTATGAAAATATTTCAATAATGCAAAAATTGCATCAGCGAGGGTGTGGTACAACGAGAAAAGGCAAATGCAAAAGCACGAATTGAACAGAATGGTGCAGTGGATTTGACTGGAAAAAATTTAATGGAGTTTGTGGCTCAACATTTATGTATATATTTTTGATCGCCAAGATTTGAGTTGTTAGATAATGTTGTGCAAATAAAATTCCACTTAAATTCGCATAAGCATTGTTTCAATGCAAAGTGTGGTGCGGATAATTATGAACAATGACAATATTTNCATTAATATCATCAGCAGTAATTCGAAAATATAAAAGTAATTGGGCCTTTTTAAACATTTAATTTAAAGGATATTTAACAATTTCAAGTAAACCAATTAACTCATTAATTCGATAAAGAAATTCTCTTCAGTTCTCTTGTGTGTTTGCTAGGGCGCACAGTGCCGCCTAAGTGGGAAACAATCGAAAAAATTCGTTGTCTGCAATGTGAACGTGTTTGGTATTTTTTGTAGAGGTAATTTATCCACTAAGAAGAATTAAATAGAAATTTCCCTATAAAATGAATTATATGCCGCCATGAAGCCACTGAGGTCGACATAGCCACGCGTAAGATCTTCACGGAACTGGAAGTTATTTCAGACCTAATTTCAAGACGCTTGTCATAACTTACAGAATATTTCAGCGAAAATCTCATGGAAGTTATGTCGTGATTTTACTTTCACATTAAATAGATCACCATAGAGAGTGAGCGCTATCAAGTGAGTCAGCGGAGCATATAATTTCCATGAGATTTTTGCGAAAATATTTTGGAAGTTATGTCAAGCGTCTTGAAATTAGGTCTGCAATAACTTTCAACGGCCCATGGAAGTTAAGTCTGAGGAAGTTAGGTCAGGTACCCAATTTTAAGAGTCGCTTGATGTGGTGTAGATCGATGTGTTTTTGTTTTCGTCTTAATACTCGTCAAAAGTCA
>NW_016239315.1:0-1074 GCF_001687245.7 Rhagoletis zephyria | reverse complement strand
AGAGAGAGAAGGTAATGGCCGACCAGGCCGCCATCACATCACACTTTAGCAGCAGTAGTAGTGAGCTCTATGAGCTCATGTAGTGGTTGTGCTACCATCTCTTTCCCTCCCTTTTCTCAGTCATTCTCGAATGGCGCATTAATTAGGCGAGAGCACACAGGCAATGCTCCCTCTCTCCCTCGCTCGCTCTGTGTGTTGTCGTCTTCCCCATCGCACTTATCACATGGCGCCCGAGCCTGAGCCATAGCCGGAGCCGCCGTCGTACTGCCATTGCCAGACTCGTAGGTAGAGTTCGGTAGAGTAGTGGCGGGGTGGTGGTGGTGGTGGTGGTGGGACTACAATTTCTCTCACTTTGTCTTTCTCTCCTCTTTTTCTTCTCTTTCACTGCTTCTGCTCGGGAAAGAGTGAAAGTACTGTTGGTGAGATGATGTACGGGTCCAGTACCACCACCACCACCACGATCACGACCACCAGTGGCGGTAGCACTCTGCCTTCAGTCTGCCTGAGACCATCCACCAGAGCGGTACACTCACTGTCATTTGCAGTGGTAGTACTACAATTCGTAATATATTGCGCAAAGCAAAGTCCAGCATTTGCATCTCTCACGTTTGTTCGTTCGTTGGCTTTGACGGACAGTTCTTGTCACTGTGTTTTGTATTTGTGTCGGTGTGTGTAATTCAAGTGTTGAATGTTCCTCTTTCTTCGATTTCATTGACTTGTTGTGTGTTTGCCCACTTTGATACCTTCAGCGTGAGACAGGAGACAGGAGTGCCACTGAACTCTCTCTCTCTCTTGCACTTTCTTTCTTTCTCCACTACTGTCTCTTGTGAAATACCCCTTCTTTCTCTTGTCGATTGTCGGGTGGCTATACCTGCCTCCTTGGCTGTCACCACCAGTTTATTGCCATCACCATCACCACCACCAACATTACCATCACCCTCAAGTTTACTCTACTCGCCGAAGCTTAATCGTTAATTGGTGTGTGCGGCACTGCAGTTGCTGCTGCTGCTGTTTCTTTTTCTTCTTCATCAACATTCTTCTTGATCGACTCATTAGAGGAGGACGCAAAACAAC
>NW_016239314.1:0-1074 GCF_001687245.7 Rhagoletis zephyria | reverse complement strand
TTGCAAAAAACGCGATTTTTTGACACTTTGACTTCGTTTTTCTTAAAATTTTGTCTGATGGAAACTTACGGATTCGTGATCAACACAAAAAAAAATTGTCAAAAATATATATTTTCAACATTTGCTGCATAAAATTTTTTTCCATTTTTGTTGGCCTGTGTAATTAGTATTGTTAATTAGCCAATATCCGCATGTTTGCGGCGCCTTCAAACACCTNGGGTATCGAATTTCAAGCAAATCGGACCTTAAATAAGATTTTTGGAATAGATCGGTATCTGGTCTACCCATCAGAAAAAATATCCTATATGCTAACCCAGGCAATAAGCTACCTACGTACCAATTTCAAGCAAACCGGATCATAAATAACACTTTTTCGAGTAGATCGGTCCTGGTGTACTACCATAAAAAAGATTTTTCGAATAGATCGGTATCTGGTCCACCTATCAGAAAAAATATCTATCTATAATATCTAATATATGTTAACCCAGGCAATAAGCTACCTGCCAAATTTCAAGCAAATCGGACCATAAATAAGATTTTTTCGAATAGATCGATCCCTGGCCCACTTAAAGGAAAAAATGTATCCTATATGCTAATCTAGACAAAAGGCTACCTACGTACCGATTGCATTTTTTTTAGCGTAGTTCGACCCTTGCGCCACCTATCGAAAAAATTAAAACTTTGTGCACTGCTACTTCTAAACACCTTTCCAAAAGAGCAGCAACCATTCGAATCAGTTATGAAACATAGGAGAAAATTGCTCCCAATTGATTCATGCTCACAACGAATTTCACAATTATCGGAAAATTTCCAAGCTTCCCAACGAATTTTAACGAAGGTGCATCGTCCAAAATCATCAAATCATGCGAAAAAGGCAACATTTCGTCGAAAAAATTCAAATTTTTCGCGTTCTTCGGAATTTTTCCTAGTTTTCCACTTAGAAGTTTATATTTTTATATGCGAAAGCCATTCAGCAGGAATTGCACACAAAATTCCATAAAAAAAAATCAATATTCGATTTTTAAAATTTTCCGACTTTCCCGGAGGGATTTTCCAAAATTTTCTTTCGTAAAA
>NW_016239313.1:0-1074 GCF_001687245.7 Rhagoletis zephyria | reverse complement strand
GCAGGAGTAAAGCGCTTTAGGTGTATTTCTTTTCTGCTCTTCGATGTTCTTTTTTCAGAAAAGTTTGCAGTCGAAAATAACCCCCACACACTTTAGCTCTTTTTACAATTTAAAATTTGTGCCATTGGATTGGGAAATGGAACAAATTCGGCTTTGGAGGGGCTAACCGTGACACTGTAATTTTTTGCCCACTTTGTCGGGTTATTAATTGTGGGTTGCAGAATCTCACTGACCATCGAAATGAATTTACCTGAATCAGAAACAACCGTAGTGACATTCGATGTGCAAAGCAGGGAAGATATAATCCCCGGGATAACGCGTGTGGCCGTTTTCCTTACGTGTGCAGTTCCCACGGAGCCATTTACGCTTCTAGTACTCAACATTTTGTCGATCTAGCGAGTATTCAGTGAATCCTGTTCTACGGCAACAATGGGCGAGTATATAGATGCCAAACTAACAGAGTTAAAGGCGCCTTACACGTCCCAAAAAGCTGTCAACTCATACTGTTTGCGATATAACGTTTGTTCTTTCTTCCCAACAACCGACCTATATGCAGTTGCGGTAAGAATGCTTTAATATCGATGAAAAGAAAAAAAAACTGAGGAATAAAAAAAATGATTTCGGTGCACAAGGACGAATAGATATTGAATTGCATATATATTTTTCAAAAATAATTAATGAAAATTTTCAATGATATTCTATTTTATTTGATACCCATATTCTTATACATACATTGTACTGAGTCTTTTAAATAATTGGTTTAATTAATCATATCCTTGATATAGAAAAATCCTGACGTCTGAGAAAAAAACGAAAATCGAAGTTTTATTATATTTGGCCCCTAGTTTCGTGGGTGTATTGGTTGTGTACGTAATCAAGTGCATACAGGTAGTCTTTTTCCCCTTCTCCGTCCTCGTATTCCTCTTTACTTTTTCCGTCTATAAAAAACTCAGGTAATTATGTTATGCTTCTGATAAATTGCTATCACAACAATGAGATGTTGCATTGGCTCGGAAAGTGTGTGCTGTTAAATACATACACCTTGCTATCTAGGCATATATAAACACCAAGAAA
>NW_016239312.1:0-1074 GCF_001687245.7 Rhagoletis zephyria | reverse complement strand
CGTGGACTGAAGTGAAAAACAGAAGGCGAAAGAAGGCTTTGGTTGTTGTAGGCTCCAATGATAACACTGAGCTGAGTGTCGCTGTCCGCAATAAATGGTTACACCTATCATCGTTTGAGCCGAAAGTCGCGCTAAAGACATAAAGAAATATGTAGCTAAACATGCAAGTATTGATGTTGATTCTCTCTCTTGCTACATGTTGGTTAAAAAGGATTACCCAGTAGACAAACACAAGCGAGTCAATTTCAAACTGGGCGTCTCATCGGTAAATTAAGTTGTTCATTATGGCCAGCTAATGTAAGAGTTAGGCCATTTCGTTTTTTTTTTTTTCAAAAGCAAACAGCTCAACAACAATCAAATGTGACGATAAACATTTGCCATTAAAATGTCAAATGTGGTGATGTTCTTAATATATACTACCAAAATATTTCGGGATTAAGAGCAAAGTCAAATACTATCCATCGCTTTAGCACTGAAGAGTCGTATGACGTAATCGTCATTGTGGAAACCTATATGACGTGTTTCGCAAAGACCGGGACTCAGCTAGAACTGGCTGCTTGAGAGGAGGCGGAGTTCTTATTGCTGTAAGAAGAAAGTTTCGGGCGTTTTCAGTGAAGCTCGATAATGACGTCTCGTTGATTGACCAATTCTGTGTGCATCAAGGGTTCTAAAGCATATGGCTCTCTATATCTAATTGCCTCTTATATTCCGCTAATAGTAATATTTATTTACATAAGGCACTTGTGGATAACACAGCTAGTCTAGTGGTAGATAATTTAAATGACGATCATCTTTGTGTGCTGGGTGATTTGAACCTTTGTAACGTTATACTATGTCTCCATTGAGAGATTTATCCATTAAGATTTAATAAATCCAGTTGCTAAATCACAACCGTCTCCATTACCACAACGAGATATGTTTGACGTTCACATTTTTAAATATTTGACGTTTGCTTATGTATGATTTTATAAATACAGTTNGATGGTGTAGTAATTCCAATAATTCAGATCTGCTGCCTAATAATGTAGTTACCAATCACGAAACTTATTTTGTAGATAGCTTGCTAAGCCTAAA
>NW_016239311.1:0-1074 GCF_001687245.7 Rhagoletis zephyria | reverse complement strand
AAGGCGCACGCCACAAGTCGGAGGAGAAGCTCGGCCAAACACTTACATTCGAAGCTTCGATAAATTTCGATAACTCAAAAATATAGATATATATCGATATAAATCGATAACTCGATAAACTTTGGATTCCTTCATAAATTTCGATAACTCGGTTAATTTCGACAGCTCCATATTTTTTGAAAGCTATCGAAAAATTCCGATAACCCGTTACACTCTGTTTAATAAAATAAATAAAATTCGATAAGCACTGATAACTCGATAAACTCATGTAACCTTGAAATTTCGATAACTCGATATATTTTGAAAATTCCATAAATTTCGGTCAAATAAATCAATAATTATCGATAACATTGGTAGTTGAAAGAACTTGATGCATTACGACAACTCGATAAATTTCGTAACGCAACAGCAACCATGAAATCGGTTTGGTAGAATCGCCAAACGAACGGAGACAATATTTATGTTAGCGTATTAATATATAGATATCTTGAATACAGGTAAGACTTACGAAAGGGATAGTAGCATTAGAGAAAAAACAATATTTACGTGTATTTTGTTGTTGCTTCTGGTCTCTAAAGCGTCGAAAAGTATTCCGATTTTTTTGTTGACATAAAAGTGTGCCATGTGCAATACAAATAAAACTTGAAAAAAGTTTTAAATTAAAAAAATAATAAAAATGTCTGCAACGTCTTTCTTGGTAAATTTGTTTGATTCCAGAAGCACCGATTAATCCTTCGCAAGCCCCAGTAATCAGGATTTGTGCTACTGAATTAGGCTAATAAATATTTACAATGTAGATTTTTGTTGAACAGAAATTAAAAAGATTTGACATTTTAGAGACCACACAATTTGAAAAAAAGTCTAATCAGCTGCTTCTCTGCTCTTACCTTTTCAATATGCTTGGATACAGGTAAATTTTAATATTTATGAATATTTTTGGAACGAAGTTATCACAGCCTTAGTTTTGTTATTTTCAATTATTTTTTTTTTTTCTCAAATAGCATCTATGTAAATTTCTGTCTCAACTACTTGTGGCAGAAGTTTTCAATTTTTATTGCAAATAGAGCACAAAAA
>NW_016239310.1:0-1074 GCF_001687245.7 Rhagoletis zephyria | reverse complement strand
CTTAATATGTGGCTTCCAGTTCTGCCGTGGAACACGCTGGAGATAAGCCCAACCATTTAGCTCCAAAATTACCGAAAAATCTAAAAATCTTCCGTATAATTCTTGAAAAGTTATGGGAAGAAGCCACCGACAAAACCACCTGAATATCCAAAAAGGATTGCATTTTGATAAGTCGGTGGCTTTTTACAAAAAATAAGTTTTTTTCGGAAAAAACATTTGCATTTTAATATAGTTTCTTTAGTTCTAGGCAATAAGTATATCTATCGTTTCTCAAATCTTTTAAATACCCTTCTGTTAGCATATTTTTTCAAGGTCCTCAAGCTAGGGGTAAGCCGCTTCGACACGAGTCCCTGGCTTCATCGTTTGAAACAGAAAATAGAAGGAGGGCTAAGTAGGAAGAAATTCCTAAATGTGGTAGCAGTTCGTTGGTTAAATTATGGATTTTTGTCATGGCACACGAAAGTCACTTATTTCCATCTTCGTCGAGTTTTATTGAGCTGTGTGCTTACAGTCGCTGTCAAACTCAAACGTAGTCCTATTTTGGAAAGAAAGCTAACAATTGCATTGAACATAGTTCAGATTTCGTTAGAAAGTCTTTAGTTTAAATCCAGCATACTACTTTGCATTCCGTTTCTTCAGCTACTTAAGCAAAGGCGCAGCAAGTTAACGGTTCAAAAATTGCAAGTATACGGACTATTTTACACGTATTGTAACTAAAGGAGCTCGTCCATGTGTGCCAACGCACTTAAGAGTTCTCCTGCATTTGCACTCAAAATTAATTTCCAATACCTAAAGCGGACACCTCCCTCCCCCCCCTCTCCCCCTCCTTCCAACGCATAAGTGTAAACTTAAGCAAAAATTTGCGCTCATCACACATGAAGAATGCTGCAGCTGCGCTTGCCTTCGGGCACCCCCAGCAGCATGCGATGTATGCAAAGGAGTAACTTCGTTTTAAATTGTGAAAAAAGTAGGTATTGACAATTCATGTTAAATAAGCATAAAATTTAATACATAAAAAAGGGAATAAAAAAGAACAACGTCGCCTGAAACTCAACAGCTGCAACAACTTAATGT
>NW_016239308.1:940-1075 GCF_001687245.7 Rhagoletis zephyria | reverse complement strand
TCGGTTTGTTGAAGAGTGCAGGTGTGAGAGTCGAGTAGCGAAAACACTGTCTGTCTGTTGTGATTGCAGCTTTGCGACCTTAAGGTTTCATTGCATATTTGCGCGCACATTTTTTGCTGCACAGAGGCGGGTGCG
>NW_016239308.1:624-829 GCF_001687245.7 Rhagoletis zephyria | reverse complement strand
GTAGCTTGATGGATCTTTTTATGCTTGAACCTAGTACTGCATACTACCATGTTTCGGGCCCCGGCGAAGTCGATCAGCCTCAATCCGTTGTCGGACGTTTCATCGTGGAGGCTGAATTTTCCGACGGTGGTTCCAAAGATCCCTTCTTTTCCCGCCCTGGCATTGAAGTCGCCAAGCACCATTTTGATATCATGACGGGGGCAGC
>NW_016239308.1:349-471 GCF_001687245.7 Rhagoletis zephyria | reverse complement strand
GGGTGAACGACAGTACTCGGCGACGGAGTCTCTCTCCCACCACAAATCCAACTCCTAATTTGCGCTCCTTTACATGGCAGCTGTAGTCGACGTCGCAGGGCCCCAGACATTCTTTGCCTTGC
>NW_016239308.1:0-156 GCF_001687245.7 Rhagoletis zephyria | reverse complement strand
CCTTGCTTTGCTTCTTCACTGGAAGTGGTTTTTACGTGGCGGGTCCCAAGCCCAGCGCACAACCCATTGCTGGGACGGGGTGGTTTCGCCACCAAATACACATTTAAATAGCGAGCCGCTTGCTCCAAGCAGAAACCCGCTTGCAGCCGCACCTAC
>NW_016239307.1:0-1075 GCF_001687245.7 Rhagoletis zephyria | reverse complement strand
TATGCTCGTAGTAAGTTGTTTTCTGTTGGACAAATAACCCAATTATTGTGACTTTTTGATGCAGAAGTAGCATAACTATTTTCGAGACATAACTAACGAATGTATACTTACATATTTAGAGATTGTATGATATCATTTTTAATCAACTTCTAAAATCGAACGGAATTTTTTCATTTGTACTTTTTTTTTGTCATGATATGTAAGTGGGGAGTGAGGTATGAAAGGCTCGAATTTTCGTGCTAGAAATAAGCATAAAAAACTATCAGCAAAATATATAAATTGGTATGAGCTTTCTCATATGTAGCCATGATGGTACATATTTTTACGCTTATTTTTTAGCAGAAAAATTCTAGGTGTAGTAATTAGTCAGTCACTTTTTGAATAATATATATCTATTCGACGATACGAGTAAAGCGTTTTATTGAAGTGAAACTTCTTAATCGAGTTCGGAGATGGTTGCGTTAAATATTTAACACCAAGCCATAAACTCTGTATCGTTCGTTCGATTTTTAAAAATGAGGTGTCACATGAAAGGCCTTGTCCTTCGGGTGTACACCATAGCCTTAGTTCCATGAAAGGAGTTGCCACATGTTAGAAAATCGAATTCAAAATTTCTCTGCCGCAGAGGGTTGCGTTAAATATTTAANAGGGTTGCCATATATACGAAAATCAAATTCAAATTATTTATCAAGTTAAACGAATTATCCCAATATCGGTATCAAAAGAAATGGTTTTGAATAAGTTGTATTTTCTAGCTAAATATAGGAGGGTTGACACCTGTTTCAAAAGTAAAATTTAGTTAAATTATACAAAAGTCTTACGCTTAAAATACTATACAGTACAGAAAGAGCTTACAGAAACACAATTAAAATATTTTTGAAGTGCCTGAAGAGGGTGGCCACCTGTTTAAAAAGTTAAACTCAAATTATTGAAGCAAATCTTATTATTTTAGCTCCGTTATGTTTGCGATAAATATTTAACGCAACGGTACAGGGCATATGACGGGTATAGAAAACGAATAGCTGAGTTAAACGCCAATTGGGCGGGAAAAGACTAATGCAAAGACAAGAATGTA
>NW_016239306.1:741-1075 GCF_001687245.7 Rhagoletis zephyria | reverse complement strand
GTGCATCAAAGTAGACCTGTAGTCGAATAGAGGTTTGTTACAACTGATTATTTCGGTCGCGGTGACTAGATGATCTGCTCCTCTTATACTAATCTTACTACTACTATTTTGGCCCTTACACTTTTGCTAAGTACATATTTGGCCGTCCATCTTCTCCAATTTATTGTGCACCACCCCGATGGTTTTATTGCATTCCCAATGGAAACCGGGTGGAAGTACGGACCTAGTGATCACAAACAAGATTTTATAATCGATTAATAGGCTAATTGATTAATCAAAAGCATTCGATTATTAATTGCAATTAATTATAGGCAATTAACCGATTGATCAGTCG
>NW_016239306.1:0-727 GCF_001687245.7 Rhagoletis zephyria | reverse complement strand
GCAGTAAAAGTCATTAGCAAATTTTACCCGAAGATGCCAAAGCTAATTGTTTTGAAATGCAAATTTTTACAGTAAATATGTACATATGTGTGAAAATACATACATATATCTATATGTGCAATGTACATTAGGGTGATCAGAAATACACAGGATAGTTAAATTGTTGAACTTTTTTGCAGCCATTCCTAAAATTATAAAAATGGAAAATAAGGAGATCCGATTTTTTTTAAGCCCCACTTGTTTCTCCTAAAGCCTTGGAGAGATATCAAAAATTAACGCAAATAATTCCAAAAGGTTGGATAATTCCCAAATGGCTCCAGATAACGCCAAATAGTAAAGCAGGACGAGACCCCAAATGTTATGGAGAAATCCTGAACGATACCGAAAAATATCTTAAAAGTCACCGAAAAATCTCTAAGCATTTCATTTTTTATTAATGCCAACAACATAAAATACGATAAAAAAATTTAAATAATTAATCGGTATTTTTTGTAGAGAATTCGAAAAGCCAAGTTCTCTAAGTAATGACAAAATCAAATTCTACAAAGAGATGGGTATCATTAGAATCTTTGAAGAAAACCCATCATTCCACGTAGGGTTGTTTTTTTTTTTAAGTAGCTTTTAAAACTTATCTGCCCTTCAAACACATTTATTGAGAATAAAATTCGTGTTGAGAAAACGGCCCTTAGTCCCTTTGATTTTAAAATCTATAATTTACTTTTATTTC
>NW_016239305.1:0-1075 GCF_001687245.7 Rhagoletis zephyria | reverse complement strand
ATAATAGTTAGCCAACTTAATAAAAATTAAGTTCTTTAGTTGCGAACGTCTATTAAAGGATGCTTTTTTTTATTAAAAACTAATAGTTTTTAGATTTCGTAAGATTTTTAGTGGGAAATTGCCGAGTTTTCGGACAAAATCTGGAGGAAATTTAATTACTTAGCTAAAGCCGCTCTCCTTGTACCATAATATATCACAAGGCATTACTTATAGATAGGGAATTCACAAGGCGTGTTGGGCGTCGTAAAATCTTAAGCTGAACATTTTTTATGTAAAATAACGGCTAATTATATATTTCTATCAGTTTGAAAATATTTCGGTGTAGTTAGAAACCACTTTAATCATTAGATCTAGATAAAAAATGTTAAGCTTAAGATTTTACGACGTTTAACACGTCTTGTGAATACCCTAATNGAAAACGCAAGAAAACTATTTCAGAGCTCATGAAAATCATACATGTATATGTACAAATGTATTAAGGTTACATTGACTATAATCTATTGGGACAAAATTAGATATTAGAATGAGTACACGTCCATTGAGAATTACATATGGTACAATTATAAATATTTAAAAGCGCTCAAATAAATCCATGGCCATAGATATGCATATGCATATGTATAAATATATATATGCACGAAAATACATAGATAAGTGTGTCTAAATTCAATTCACAACTTTTTTTCCGCCCAATCCATTACTGCAATTTTTCCTGTTCCATTAAAAATGAACGTAGTCGGGCGTTTGGATATCGGGGCCTGCGAGCACATCACGCCACATTCATCAAACCATCGACAAATTAAAGACATGAATGCTTTTCTCAAGTGCATGTCGAGCCTCCAGAAAATTTTTTATTCATAATCGTACATTGTCGTGTGAGTTTTAAAATAGCCATAGTAGCCATTTAATGTCTAAAGGTAGAGGGCATTGTCATATCACGAGAGTTCAATTTAATTTATTTAATAATTTCTTTGGTTGCTGGTTGTATACGATTATATACATATGTAAGTATGTACATGAAATGTCGTATGTATGTATGTACGTATTTATGTAAATATGCTCGTACATGCATCTG
>NW_016239304.1:0-1075 GCF_001687245.7 Rhagoletis zephyria | reverse complement strand
ACGTTAAGTCTCGGATAGGGCGCTCTATTTTTTGAGGAGAATCCTTTTATGTGACATAAATAGGGTGCATGGGACTGAGATTTAGCTTAGCTTTTCTAATTGCTACCGGACTTGCCCTAAAGCACATAGGTAATTATGACGCCAACTATATAGGAAGGAAAAGAGCTATACGACGGGTCTGATCAAAGCATATAATGGACTGTTGGAGACCTTAATAAAGCAAAAAACTTCTATGTATGTATGTGTGTAGCTCAACTTAATATTTTAAAATTTAGTCGATGATGCTTTCACCCACAGTTTCAAACCAAAAGAGTCTCACTGATTCCTAAATCTAGATTAGACTATCACTGCGCGGCTGTAATCGAGGAATTTAAAATGAATCTTTTCCCGCTAAGTATTCTAAGTTTTGGTGATTGAAGGCACATTTTCCTGGATGTTTTTTCGTTATACTTGCTCAGACTCATTCCTGGAATGTTGTAAAAAGTGCTATGCTTAGTCAGCTCAAAAATGTTCGAAATATGTTCGGTAATTAATTGGCTTAAACGATTGTCTCAGTTAATTAAAAAGAATCATTAATATTCATGCGAGTATACACATAAATAAATATGAACATTAGGGTGCTTCGCAAAATAAATTTGTGGTTTTTGCACAGGAATTACAAAAGAAATAAATATTTTAGGACTTTCGCCAAAATATTTCGGGAATATATTAAGATTTACGTAAGCTGAACCCATTTGAAAATTCTTCTAGGATACTTTTTTTCGTTGATAAAATTTTAAATACTATGTGAACCCTTTAGGCTTAAACTCTTCTATCATCTGAAGTGATTTTATGGAGTAACTAACTTTATTAAAAACTAGATTTTTGGAGGTGTGTGTATTATATTTTGACTGAAGTCTTAAAATAAAGAAAATTGCTTAATTCCGAAGGAAACACAGTACCGATTTTTTTTTGTATGTTGCACCCTAATGTACATGCATATGTAAAACTTTTCTTATCTGAATAAAGTGTTAATGTCGTTACGAAAAAAGATCTCCCACGAATACGATCGTAAAAATATTTGTGAAACAACCGC
>NW_016239303.1:0-1075 GCF_001687245.7 Rhagoletis zephyria | reverse complement strand
AAAAAAAAAAAAATAAACATTAAATAAACAAAAGCCACATAGCAAAAACTGGACAAAATATCGCACTCCTATTATTTTGTGGACTACTAAATGTATAAATATCTATGATGAGCCCAGGGCTCGCATCGTCACATAGGATATCGTATTACTCGTCACGTAGAAACAATTTTCGGATTATGACATACGTGAACGTGCTCTTCATCCTATTCCATACGAAAGAAAATTATGTGATACCCCAGTCGTCAGTCAGCCCATGGCTCGAATCGTATCAGTTATGAAGGATCAACTCGTCACGTAAAAATGCCTATTTCGGATTATAACAGTCGTGAACGTACTGCTCGTCTCGTAATTCGAAATATGTAAGTATTTTTACGTGACGATTTGATAGTTCACGACTGTAACGATTCGAGCCCAGATTCATCAACTTCGATAAGTCCCAACCACCACCTCATCTTTTACGTATGTAAAATAGACGTAGCCATTATTGTGATATTTGTTTTTTGTGCGCTTTCAATGGCTGCGTTTATTTTATTCGTTATTACTAGCACTCGCGGTCATTTCTGCATATTTGGCTCAATTTTTGGATTTTTTGGATTATGACACTATTGAAGCAAATGAGCGATATGTTCATACATACATATGTACATATATATTTTTAGCAAAAATTCCAAATAACAGTAATTTTATTATGAAATTGTCCACCTACGTCTGCATTTTTCTGCTATTTAAAATCAAAGTTTAAGATCCTTCAGAAGTGGTTTCGAGCAGAAATGTCTAACGTCTAGTTGTAAGGAGAATCGATGCGCGATTAATTAAAAATCTGTGCCTACGTCCACCCTTTAATTTGGTAAAAATTACATAACGATCGAATGGTGATTGCCAGGCATAAAACCTAAGCAAATGTGTTTTCTTAAAATTTCAGAACTTTTTCTCGATTTGTTCAAATTTGAGTGAAAGGTAGGAAATTTTAAGAAAAAAAAAGCTTAGTTTTTATGCACACGGCCCAAAATATATATGTACGTATGTATAAATCGTATATTTTTCCCTACTTTTTTCTCCATCTGTAAAAAAAAAA
>NW_016239302.1:0-1075 GCF_001687245.7 Rhagoletis zephyria | reverse complement strand
TTTTGATTAAAGCATGAACCACATTTTTATAAATAGATAATAAAAAAAATTTAATTGAAAATCATTGCAAATATTAAGCCCNTATCATTATTTTAAATTGTATTTGCATCTTCATAAAAGGAGAACAAGATAAAAAATTTAACAAAAATTACAAATTAATGAAAATTATGTGAAGATTTACCATATTTTCGTTTATTTGCTCACAAAGAACATCACATTTCATGTTGCTCAACATTATATTATGTTATCAACATTAAATTCAACAGAATTTTTACATTCCGACTTGAACTTTTCTAACGCTGTTAATTTTTTGTCCGCGAATAGTTTCCACTTTCAGTTTGCACCTTCTCTATCTATCTAAGTTCTCTGATTCTACATATTCTGCACATTTGTGTACATACCGTCTAGCGAAAAATATTATCCAACGCATATTATAATGCGATAAGAAGTGAGATCAAGATATTTAGATAAATGCAACCCAGTAGGGAAAACTTCCAAATTGCATTTGTTTAGATAAATAACCAATACTTTTTCAGTATTTACATAATTATTTATATCACATTAAATATTTATACATACGTATATTTCACCACGTATATAAAAGTGAAAAGTGTTTGTGATTTTTTTTCTCGTACTGAAATTTTTCAAATCCATATTCCGCGGATTTAATTGGGACGCTCCGTTTTCCACGTAATAAAAAGTGCTGAACCAAAAATTAAAGCAAACACAATTTCAGCCAATTTGCAAGAAATAAAAACACAAGNAATAAAAAGTGCTGAACCAAAAATTAAAGCAAATATAATTTCACATAATTTGCAAGAAATAAAAACACAAACACCGCCACAAAATCTTAAAATTTTTTTCCTGATTTTCTGTGGCACAAAGTGCAATTTTTACTCGTTTGACATATATTTTTCTAATTTTTTGCGAACGTTATCTGGGTGGTACTCAGCAAAACTTGATCAATTCTTATCTCAATTTTTATACGTTTGACCATCCACGAGAGTTAAAATGCCTCTTAGACACAGCCCACCAAAAATGTCTGAAATCGAGACAAGGTCAAAAAATGCTTCGC
>NW_016239301.1:0-1075 GCF_001687245.7 Rhagoletis zephyria | reverse complement strand
TACCTTCGAAAGAGAACCCGGCCGACTTAGCCACGAAAAGTTCAGTTCAGCTTAACTACAAGATGTGGTTCTCNCGACTTAGCCACGAAAAGTTCAGTTCAGCTTAACTACAAGATGTGGTTCTCTGGTCCACAGTTTTTACTATCTCAATCGAATGAGTGGCCTCATTGCGAAGAGTTCAAAGGCGACGAAATCGACCAAGTCGAACTAAAACGTTACGTGCTGCAAATAGACAGGGTAATTCAAAAAAGTTTATCGCTGGACACAGAATATTTCTCGGATTGGAAGCGCTTATATAGAGCAGTTGCGACGTTCTTGCTGTATATGAATAAACTGCTTGCAGCGACTAAAACGCAAAAGTTTAATAAAGCCATCGATTTTCAAATGATTCAACGAGCTCAAATAATCATAATAAAATATGCTCAGGACAGCGTATATCGCGAAGAAATAAACCTCTTGAGTCTCGGTAAAGCTCCGCGTAAGCATAGCCAGCTNAGCGTATATCGCGAAGAAATAAACCTCTTGAGTCTCGGTAAAGCTCCGCGCAAGCATAGCCTGGCTCTTTGAATGTATATTTAGACAAGAGCGGAGTAATTAAGAGCAAAAGCCGCGCAGAGCACCTTAACAGTCGTGCGGACGTTATTGTGCTACCAAATTCACACCATGTTACATTTTTAATTGTTCGCTCGATACATGAAAAATTCCATCACCACATGCACGAAGCTATCATTAATACAGTACGCGCACAATATTACATACCTCGACTACGAGTCTTGTACAGAAAGGTCCGCAAATCTTGTCAGCAGTGTAAAAATTACACCGCTAAACCAAATGCGCCACAAATGGCGGTATTGCCAAGTGCGAGGCTTGCAGCCTTCGAAAGGCCTTTTACTTTCGTCGGAATCGATTTCTTTGGTCCACTCTTGGTGAACGTTGGGAGAAGGCGGGAAAAACGGTGGGGTGTTTTATTCACCTGTCTAACACTGCGCGCTATTCATATGGAAATTGCGCACAGCCTGGATACAAGTTCTTGCGTTATGTCGATCAGAAATTTTGTAGCTCGCCGTGGCTACCC
>NW_016239299.1:0-1075 GCF_001687245.7 Rhagoletis zephyria | reverse complement strand
GATGCGGAAGGAGGACTCTTGCGACAACAGTATAGAGGCGATGACCGATGAGGATTTCGCTCGTAAGAAAGTACAATTGATGTTCTCCTCGAATCCTCGCACCACTGAAACGTTACGATATGCCCTTAAACGTTTCGATGAGCTGGGCATATTCGATTGAAGAGCAACTAGGACCAGAGTCATGGTGCACGGCAGGGGGGGCGGCAGAAAGCGATTGGCTTGATTTTTATTTTAATTTTCATTTTCATTCTCTTCATTCAGTGCCTGTATTGTTTAGTTGTAATGTACAAAGTTATGATTATTTTGTTATCTAAAAGAAATAATGTATTAATTATTCAGAATGTGGCTATGCAATTATGCAGCCGCCATAGTCAAGTGGTTAGTGGTCTAGTGTTTAATCCCTGGTCCGAGCAACATAGAAAAAAAATCCTTTTCTAATAGCCTGCCCCTCGGCAGGCAATGGCAAACCTCCGAGTGTAATTCTAACATAAAAAAGTACCTCTCATTAAAACCATTTGTCCTTTTGCTTTAAAAAACTTCTAGCAAGTAAAGTTTTTATAGTGACTGTTTTATACAAATTTTTAAGGAACCACATTATTGAAAGCCAATTTCCGTCTCTGAGCCTCTGATTTGTATTTACGGCTCTCATGATTCGTTGGTATCTGTAAACCTCTTTGACTTGTTGATGAATCTACTTATGTTAGAAACAGAGCACTTAGAAATCTCCTTTGCATGATAAATTGGCCTGGTTTGAATTTGCATAGTGAGGGGGCAACCCAATGTCAGTGCGGAATATACTCTGGTGAACTCACGCTTAACCTCAGTCTACGCATACCGGACCAATCAGTGTTCTGTTTTTCAAGCAGAGCTAATCGCCATAATCGAGGCCGCCCGCCGGCTAACCGTTGCCAAAGTCTCCAATGTCATAGACCAGGAGCGAATCGTGGAGGATAGTAGAGAGAAAAAGCCAATCCTCTTTTCTTCAGAATCCGAAGAGGATCAATCTCTTGCAGGGGATGTAGGTGAAGAAGCAGTTCGCTGCCAACTACCCTCCAATGACGGAGTTGGTCCTCTT
>NW_016239298.1:0-1075 GCF_001687245.7 Rhagoletis zephyria | reverse complement strand
CCAAGGATTTATTAAAACCTTTCTTTTACAGAAACATAGATTTGACCGTACCTGTTCATATCACCTAAAAATCCCAGATGGTTTTGTGTTATTTAGTACACAATTGATTCATATTTTAGAAAAAATGTGTATGAAAGTAACGTAGCCAGTCAAATAATCGGCCATATGCTTAATTTGATCTCATTTTTTTTTCATTTATGTAAGAGATGAATTTTTGAACTAAGAAAGACTGATATATANCCCAGATGGTTTTGTGTTATTTAGTACACAATTGATTCATATTTTAGAAAAAATGTGTATGAAAGTAACGTAGCCAGTCAAATAATCGGCCATATGCTTAATTTGATCTCATTTTTTTTTCATTTATGTAAGAGATGAATTTTTGAACTAAGAAAGACTGATATATATACATATATGTATATATGTATTGTATGTAAACGTGTTAGGGCTGTTAACTTATCTATTAACGATTTAACGATAGTTTAAAATAGATAAATTAACGGCCCTTAATATGCTTAATTTGTTAAATGGCCCATCAAGTCGATTGACGGTACATGTTCTTGTGGTTGATGATACCAGCTGCTGGTTGCATATTTTTCAGCGTTAGGAAATGTTGTTTCCCATGTATTTTGTTGTTGTGTGTTTGCAAGTTATGCAATCCATGCAATCCGTGCTAAGTGCAATGGCTTTGCAAGATTTGGAGAATACCCCTAATGTTTAACAAAATGGTAGAAAAATTATGAAACTTCGGCTGTAATCATCGATCTTTCCTGGACCTTATTTGTAAAAAAAAAACATAAATATTGTACGAGCATGCTGGTATATGCTGGTTATATGCTTCGAGCCTGATGGTACAATCACTTGATGGAGCCAGCAAGCTGGTGTCGTTTATTTCCCCTTTTATACAAAAAGGTTTTTGGTTGGATAAAATATTTGCTTTTTTCGAGAGTTTATTGTTATACCCGAGCGCACTTGTGCACAAGCGTATTATAACTTTGTTCATATAACGGTTGTTTGTAACAGGCCAAACGAATCGAGATAGATATAGATAAATGTATACATAAATGATCAGAAT
>NW_016239297.1:0-1075 GCF_001687245.7 Rhagoletis zephyria | reverse complement strand
TTGGAAGCAGCGTTATCTACTTCAGGAGCGTCTAGAGCATGTGGATATCCGCCATGAACCGCTTTCATTTTCCAGTCCCGCATTAGCGACTGGATATGTTGCGTTCCTGATATTAATTCGATTGCAGAAAAGTCACTAAGATTTAATGGTGAATATTTTAAATCGGCTTTGCACACGGTTTGGAGTAGGCTGTTCTTTTGGTTGTGGAAGTATAAACGAAGGCTTTGTTTACACTTATTATGTAATTGCTTAATGTCTACCATCCCTCGACCTCCCTGTCGACGTGGCAAGTAGAGACGTTCTACTGCCGATTTTGGGTGATGCGTGCCATACTTTGTCAACAATGTCCTTGTTGCTCTCTTGACGTTTTCCAGTTCTGTTTCGGACCATTTTANTACTGTGCTGCATCCTCCTAGCCCGTAAAATACTAAGGTATTTATATGTGTCGCCTTCTGTCATTGAGTCTACAGTTTCATGAGTCATTAATTCAAATTCTCGCCTTATAAGTTTTCCATTTTCCACACTTAATCTTCGACATTTTTCTACTCCAAACGACATTTTTATATCATTTGAAAAATCTTCTGTTTGTTCCAGTAGCGTATTCATTTGACGTTCATTTGCAGCATATAGCTTTATCTCATCCACGTACAGTAGGTGTGAAAGTCTATATTGCGATACACGCGGTGCTTTTAAACTAAAGCCGTAGTTTGACGCATTTGGTATCGAAGAAAGTGGATTTAACGCCAGACAAAACCATAACGGACTCAAGCTATCTCCTTTTTTTATTTTATTTTATTTTATTTTATTTTATACTTGCTTTATCTGCCCGATCAGTTTGAATTTTAATTTTTTATTTAATTTAATCTAATTTAATTTAATTTAATTTAATTTTATTTTATTTTATTTTAATTTTTTTTATTCTGTTTTATTTTATTAAATTATATACATATTTCATTTAGTTTAATTTAATTTTCTTTTGTTGTGTTATGTTTTGTGATGTTGTGTTTCATTTTATTTTATTTTAGTTTCATTTTTTATACCCGAGCGCACTTGTGCACAAGGGTATTATAACTTT
>NW_016239296.1:0-1075 GCF_001687245.7 Rhagoletis zephyria | reverse complement strand
GCGATCTTAGCAGTGAGGCCTTTAACTGAAAAGGTCCAGCTAAATCGACACCCGTAATTGTAAAGGGGGGCGAATATGTATACCGCTCCTGAGGTAGGGCTGCCATTATTTGCGAGGGCGTTTGCTGCTTATGGACGGTGCAAGATTTGCATTGAAATATGCATTTTTTAAGAAGGGGCTTGAGCCTTGGAATATAAACTTCTTGCCGTATGACTTGCTGCATAAGGCGGNTTTGCATTGAAATATGCATTTTTTAAGAAGGGGCTTGAGCCTAGGAATATAAACTTCTTGCCGTATGACTTGCTGCATAAGGCGGAGTTCTGCATGGAGAAGCAGTTCGTGCAGGAAGCGTATGTAAAGAATAGCGAACTGGGATTTTTCGGGGATAATTATCGGGTGGCGTTCATTATACGTCAAGGTTGACTGAGCTAATCTACCGTTGACACGTAGTAAGCCATTTGTATCCAAAAACGGGTTGAGTGGAAGTAATGAGCTTCGCTTGTCTATAGGCTTGGAGTTGGCTAAACATGCCTTTTCACAAGGAAAATACTGAGTCTGCGTTAACGCCATGAGCCTGTGTTTTGCATAGCGGAGGTCGCCGTGCGAGAGGGATGGGGAATGTATATTATGTTCTCTCCGTACTCGATGTTTCAAGTTATTCATGAATTTAAAGGCACATGCCATAACCCTGAGGGCGCGCGAAAAGGAGGAGAAGCGATTTAGTATGTCGGGATCGTCTTCGGTGGCATGGAGTGCCTCGACACGGCGCACTTCAGGCGGGGTGATGTCTCGGGCTGGAGATTTTGGCCCGACTTCCGGAGGGCTAGCGAGCCAAGCTGGACCATTCCACCATAAAGAGGAGTTAGCCAAGTCGATGGGTGTGCACCCTCTTGTGCCCATATCAGCGGGGTTTTCGTTGCTGCGCATGTGCTTCCAGGTGGCGTTCCCGACTAGATCGATAATCTGCGCGGTTCGATTGGAAACGAAAGTTTTCCAAATGTAGGGTGGCTTTTCTAGCCAACCCAAGACTATTTCAGAATCGGACCACATGGTTAATTTTCTATCCGCGAGTTTG
>NW_016239295.1:0-1075 GCF_001687245.7 Rhagoletis zephyria | reverse complement strand
CTGTTTACTTTCGAGCAGAAGGCATCAATTCCATTCACGGACGCCAATATCGAATAGACGTCAGCAAATGAGATCAGGGAAACTCCCCCGGCGACAGGGGAAGCTTCGTGGTATAGAAGTTAATGACGTAGAGAAATAATCGGTAGAGAAAAGTTACAGAAATGGGCTACCGGTCAAAATATCGCACTCCTATTATTTTGTGGACAACTGTATGCTCTAACTATTGCGGCAAGCTAAAATCTATACAGTCTTAAACACACAAACGAATAAACATTTTTAGCAAGTCAAGTGTTTAGGTTCTTATACATATGCATGTATGTACTTATATGGGTATGACACTAACCGGCTTATGCTTTTTTGCGAAAAAGGAGCAAGTAAGCGATAATCCTGAAATTTATTGCAAATATTTGTAATAATAGCTTTAGTAAATGTGATAGCAATCAAAATTATGAGAGATTGTGAAAAAATAAAATAAAGTCACCAAAAAAGGTACAGATCAACATTCTTGGTAGGCGCAGCGCTGAACTATATATATGTAAATGTACATACCTACACAAACACATATGAGCAAAGCTGGCTAGAAATACTAAGCATCCTTCCAAAGTTTCGCCNCTTGAAAGTAGGGACAGTTAAAATATTCAGATTTTTATAGGCGCTCATCTATTGCGATGATTTGATTATAATCGTAATATTCGTAGCAGCTGAGCAATGAAAGAATTTTTATGATTTTTTCTTTCAGAATTTGCATAATATCTATTTATACATTTTATTAGAGACGCGTAGGTTTAAGTTAGCAGAATATGTTAATATTTATGTAAGTGCATACCTACCTAAATAATAGGTAACTCATAAAATAAATATTTGTGCAGAAAATTTCAATTTGCAGATAAATAACTATTTCTTGCATCTAGGTTTCTGGTGAATTTGAATTTGGGTGAAGCAGAGAGAGGAGAGTTTAAGGTAATGGGGTTTGAGTTTTTATAAATTGAACTTATTACACAAAACGGTGCTACAAACTACTATATAAAATGTGGGCAAAAATAAAAATATATATGGATTTAAATTAAAATCTCTT
>NW_016239294.1:0-1075 GCF_001687245.7 Rhagoletis zephyria | reverse complement strand
GAGTACCATATCGATACTTTCGGTTCGTCCCTACTGTGGGGAGGGGCTTTGCTCGAACTCAAGCCTTTTTTTTGGACTACCCTCTCTATTGTCAACATTTCGGAATTATTAAGGTGGTAAANGTCCCTACTGTGGGGAGGGGCTTTGCTCGAACTCAAGCCTTTTTTTTGGACTACCCTCTCTATTGTCAACATTTCGGAATTATTAAGGTGGTAAAGGAAAAGTCGGCCGCTGTGGTGTAGTGGTAAGCAGTGCGCGCTTCCACTCCGCAACGACTGGGAATCACCCTTGTGGGAGAAGGTGTTTAGTAGCGCATAACTTATCGAAAGCTTTCGACTAGAGCAATTACACTTCGCTTTCAGACGAAAGCTGTCCACATGTTTTGAGATAGAAGTAACTCCAACCACTAAGGACAGCGTTTGAGGCGTATAATGTCAATTTTCAGTTTTTTGTCTATAATAGCTCTTCAATACTTTCTAGCAGCTTAACAGCTTTCATCTTAAACCAAATAAAGCAATTTTTCTTCATTACCNTTTTTTGTCTATAATAGCTCTTCAATACTTTCTAGCAGCTTAACAGCTTTAATCTTAAACCAAATAAAGCATTTTTTCTTCATTACTTAAAAAGGCGAACAATGCAAAAAGTAACATGGTATATTCCAACTTATTACAAACATATTTGTTATATGGCATGCGATACTATTCCAGCTTCATTTGAATTCTTCTCCAACCTTGTGTAGATCATCATCATCCTCAATGTCTCATCCTATGCCCCAATAGCCGATGACGTTTGGCCATCAAACGAGCTGTAGCTAGCGATCGAGAACAACGTCCTGCAGGATTTGCGTTTTGCTTCGCCTCATGCGCTGCAGCCGCCGCTTTCATAGCGGCATCTTTCGTCTTCGAGTAATCACTGCGCGCCACGCTCAACTGACCTAGCAACTGTTCGACACGAGTTTTTGCAGCCTCAAACAATTGCGTCTTTTCAGATTGCTCCTGCTGTGCACCCAAAGCCGCCTGCTCTGCATTGCCGACATTCACCTGTGCCATATTCACCGCCTTTGTGAGTGTCTTCA
>NW_016239293.1:0-1075 GCF_001687245.7 Rhagoletis zephyria | reverse complement strand
CTTCCCATACTATGTATGGTCGACATCTTTGTTTGGGAAAACGGTGTCAGCAAAAAAAAAATTCTAAAAAATCAACGCGAATTTTTAGGATCTTTAAACCTGCACTTTATTACACTAAAATTTAATGGTCTACAAAACTGGATACTCGAAATTATTCTAAAGATTCTAATTAAAATGTTGCAAATTTGTATGCAAAATTTTCGAGATATTTTGGTCCGCCATTTTGAAACAAAAAAAATAGTAATTCTAAAAAAATTTGAGATGAAAGTACACATGTCAAATAGTCTGCGCGAAGTTTGGTAAAACGGAGAATTCCCTTTTTTGAGATATTTAGGTGGCCCGGTTGACATGATATGCACGTTATATATATGGGTCAGTTCACGTCAAATTTCCCAAGCGCGCTGAGCGGTACCAAACAAGCTACTTCCCGACTGGCTGGGAAGCAGACAGAAAATGGGAAAACTAATTCGAAAACTATGATTTCTATTGATTTTTTACGGGCTATACGATGGTACTAAACGTTTCCCAAAATTTTCCCACTTTCATGGTGAAAATTCTGAACGAAGATTTATTTGTAATCTTTCTTAATTATGGTCATTTTAATATTGTTTTTAGTTAACTTAATCGAAAGATCAAGTCCTTTTACATAAAAATCATTAATAAAGGGATTTTTTTTTACTTTTAGGTGTTATAAAGCCTTTTAGAGCTCGCTAGTCTGCTAACCATGCGAGTCATTATTATATATTATAGTCATATTGCTATATCTTTGCAACTACTTGATGTTTTAATCTGAAACTTTAGCAAAAACTTCCCTAGATAGTCATCTACAATACTGTTTTAAAACAAAAAGTTGTTTTAAACTTTATAACACAACTTTTGCATTTGAAAACAAGCACCCTCTAAATTCTCATAAAAAAGTTATAAACCTGTAGTTTTATTTGTACTGAACATTAAAAAGTGTTGTTAAGCTTAAATTCTTTGGAATAGGTTTGTAGTTTAATGTATGATAATTTAGAATCGATACACACACAAACGACTGAGATATAGCGAGTTTAAATGACAATTTTGTTAAAAT
>NW_016239290.1:0-1075 GCF_001687245.7 Rhagoletis zephyria | reverse complement strand
ACAAACGAAATGCATCTTTTAATTAAATGTATCCTATGGAAAATACTTACGAATAATCTTTCAAATAATTGCAGCATTTGAAATTAATTTCAAGTATTTTTCAAAAAAAGTGGAAGCATTAAAAAGTAAAAACTTTTTTCCTCCATTTTTTAACATAAATAAGTAAAAAACTAGAGTTCTTAAAAAAAAAAATCGCCACGGATTGACGCGAAATTTAATTATCTGTTATTTAGAAAAAAACAAACTTCGAATCGGTTCATATTTGGGCTCTCAAAATTTATTATGCATGTACAAATGTATGTATTAGGGTGTACATTAGGGTGGTCCAAAACAGTTAAGTCGGAATTGTGATGCAATTCTAGGGGGTGAGAGCATAAAAATTCCGATTTTACTCCTTCACATGAATTTTTGGACCACCCTAGTGTACATCCATTTTAACTCGACCATTGGTTGGAATCGACCTTTTTGATTTGCATAACTTTTGGCCAGAACCCTTCTTTTATCATTACCAAAGTTGCGCCAAAGGCAAAAAAATTAAAAACTTTTATAACAAGTAATTTTTAAGAAAAAAAAAAACAAAACCGACCNTATGTACATAAAAAAATATGTATGTACATTAGACTGCATCACCAAAAAAAAAAGTTGCGGGTTTTCCGGCGGGATTACAAAATTGATTATATTTTAAGGCGTCCACCAAAATATTTCGGAAACATCTTAAGATTTAAGTGAGCTGGATCGATTTGAAAATACCTCCAAAAATGGAGGTTTTTATGAATAAACATAGCTTCTTAAAGCTTTTTTTTTTGAAAAAATCCCTCTTTTTAAAGAATATTTTGGAATAAAATCGATACTTTCGTTCGGCATCCATATTGTTGTGATACTTTCATTTTTTTAAATAGGTGGCAATCCCCTTAAATATATTTTCTAAATAAATCATTTGGACTTTTTTCGTAACATTTTACTTAACTTATTAATTAATTAATTTTAAGTTTTGGGAAGGTTGGCAACTCTCCTCAATAAATATCCGATAAGTTAATCCAGGTTATAACCTAATCGAGTGCCAAATTTAATTGGA
>NW_016239289.1:0-1075 GCF_001687245.7 Rhagoletis zephyria | reverse complement strand
AGAGGACCATTCGGGAGCTGCTTGAACTTGAGCTTGAAAAACTAAAGTGTCCCCGCTCCAGGCGCCAGTCCCGCTCGTTCAGCACCAGGCCCAGCTGGTGGCAGGCCACCGCAGCATCCTCAATGTCAAAGTGGTAGCCGCAGACGGTGCCCCACTCTCCGTTGACTAGCACCTCCAGACGACCTTCCGTGCCGTTTGACAGGCGAACTGTGTTGCTCGAGTACGATGAGGAGGAGGTAGGTGCCTTTCCCAGCTTCATTCGAGGAGGTCGTGCTGTTGTTGAGGAGGTAAAGTTGAGGTTCAGCGTCGAAAAAGAAGAGGAGTTTGTTGAGGCTGAGGCTTTGCTGAAGATGTTCTTCTGAGCCTCATTGGAGGTAGCTCGAATTCGGCGAACGCTCGAGGACGGGTACGCCCCCAGGTTGAAGCCAGCTGAATTGGTAGTAGTTCCAGCACCTTCGGCCAGCAGCAGTCGAATATCCGCCTCCCCGGTGCCCTTTGCCTTAAACTTGCCCTGGACAAAGACGCCCACCGACTGGGCAAAGCGGAGCTCCGTGCCCGGATTCAGCACCAGCTCCCCCTCCGGACTGACGTAGATGTCCCGGGTGACGGTGTAGACGCCCGTGGGCAGGTTCACCTGGCCCTTCACCTGACCGCCAATCTCACCGGTCGCTCGAGAGGAGCTGAAAAAGGCCGACACCTTCTCTCGGTCGTTGGCCGGCTGGGAGAGCGACTCCCGATCGGCCTCCAGCGCATTCGCCACCAGAATGTACGGCTGAAACTCCACCTGGGCGAGGTTGTAGCGGTCCTTCCGGTCAAAGATGCGCTCGTAGATGTGGTTGGCGGCGTTTTGCGAATATCTTTCAGGCTGGTCAAATCCTCGTCCACTTGAGCCCATTGCCAAACNCGAGGTTGTAGCGGTCCTTCCGGTCAAAGATGCGCTCGTAGATGTGGTTGGCGGCGTTTTGCGAATATCTTTCAGGCTGGTCAAATCCTCGTCCACTTGAGCCCATTGCCAAACTTCTCGTTCCCCAGTAGTTGAGCGACGCATTGATGACCCGATAGTGGGCGCCCAGGT
>NW_016239287.1:0-1075 GCF_001687245.7 Rhagoletis zephyria | reverse complement strand
CATTACTGATTGCCATAACTCCATAAAACCACTTAATACTAAATTCCTTTGTAGCTGCCCAACGATTCTCATTTACTTAACCCAATTACTGACCCATCATACATTTTTGTTTTATTGATTTTTCATAACTATTTAATAGCGAGCTCATATTTTATGTACTATAGTCACTCCGCCCGCCATTTAAGCGGTCATTCGCCTCACAACAAAGATACACCCTGAGGCTCAACGGCATCCAGCAAAAGTTTGCAGGAAACAATTTGACTTATTTGGTAAATATGCTTTCATGTGCGAGTATATAAATAGTTTCACTTATTTAAGAAAAACAATATACCTATGTATGAAAACAAACAAAACAAAAGAAAAGAAAATAAATGAAAGCAAAATGGGAAACAGCAGGATACTTGTAGCAAAGTAGCACGATATGTTTTTATATACATACATATGTATGTATATCCACGTACATACTATAACAGACTTTTGTTCCGGGTTTTAATCGATAAAATTGTCGTTACTGTGTGTAGGCGTGAACGGCGACAAAGGAAATTGGGACAATCCTAGTGTCGAGCGAGCATTGAGTTACATTTGGACATACAAAAACGAGTAGATGAGATTGTATTAAATTTTTGTTTTTATACTCACACTTTTCTGTTAATAATGAAAGCGACACCCTGGCTTTCACGCCAATTCCATTTAATTTGTCGCAAGCTGCGTTATTTAACTATTTAATGAAGCAATGAAACACAAACCTTAAAATAAAAGAAAGAACAGTATACATATGTGTGCATACTAAAGCTTGAGGTAAAATAAAGGCAAAACTTTTGTGGGTGCTATAAATTAAAGGTGGCGCATGTGGCGCTTTTCATCTGCTACTCTTGTTAGGGAAGTAGTTTCTTCAAAGCTTACTTGTAATAAAAACGATAATTTTTGCATGTATTTTCTGCGGTGTTGAAATTTTCAGGCGAAATTGGCGACTTCATAAATTACATTCCACAACATTTTTGAATACGGTCCGCACCAAGAAGCATTTATTTCTATACCCGAGCGCACTTGTGCACAAGGGTATATTAATTTTGTT
>NW_016239286.1:0-1075 GCF_001687245.7 Rhagoletis zephyria | reverse complement strand
ATGGAGAACGCTATTTTTAAGATATTGATTAGTTTAATATGACTGCATCGCCAACTAAATTTTTAATATATTATCGAAAAAGTTGTTGTCAATATCTCGGAAACTAAAGGAAGTATCTAAAAACTGATAACAACAATCGAAAGACCTTATTTTAAAATATGTAACTGCATCTAGAACTTAAAATCGTCAAAATGGCGCTTACGACAAAATTTTACCCAGGCGACGATTTGTGTACACAAATGTATGCACATCGAATTTCCAAAAAAAAAAAATCTTGGCCACTCTAATGAGCGTGTATAAATATTTGTTCCCCTGAGAGTGACACTCACTCTTACTACATACACGCCTCACATAATTTGACATTGAATCACACCACGTTTAAGTCAACTTCAAAAATAGCAAAGCAGCGGTGTGATTTGGAGTGGAACATCCTAAAAAAAGAAAATTTAAAGTCAATAAAAAACAGGTAATAAAAATGTTAAAGTTAAGTTCAAATTACTTTGATCTAGTTAGCAAATTGTTTTCCAATCAAAACACAAATAAAAAAAAAATGACGATACTAAGAAAAGACAGTGACGAAAACTAACGTCTTTGAAAGCGAATCATGCTTTTTGTAAAATGAAAGTTATGTCCCCGTAGGAAATGTGTAGCAGCACATGATAATGCCTTACCAGCAACTTACGCTTCAACTGGCGGTCCTTACCACTTCCCTGCCGAATCTTCCTAGCTTCAACAGAAGCGTAGCTGCCTTAGGGAAGTAGGAACTTAGAATCTACATTTGATATCTAGCATACGTCCGAGCCACTTTACCAAGTAAGGAACGTTGAATCTAGGCGTCATCGGAGGTGTCCATTTTGTACTTTGCTAACAGTTGGCATTGGTCATTATGACAATTTTGGTACTAAAAGCTGAAGGAAAGCATAGATTATTTCATAAGGTGCTTACCTATATTCCCAGAGGGATATTCAAGTATACACATACATAAGTTTCTATTCTCTATTTATAAAATATATATCATTTGTTTCAATACATACATAACGGGTGATTTTTTTGAGGTTAGGATTTTCATGCATTA
>NW_016239285.1:0-1075 GCF_001687245.7 Rhagoletis zephyria | reverse complement strand
AAAATTTTTGAATATAATTGTTATAAAGGCCATAAAAATAACAAAAACAGTTATCACTAATAAATATGAGGCCAATAATTCTATCCAACTTGTTAACAAAATTATTGATTTGTAATAAATTAAGGCTTAAGAGGCTATCTATAAAGTACACTTCATGCGACGCATTGACATTAATTGGCGAGAGACCAGCATTGGAAAAAGATGTGGACCAAGATACATTACAAAGATTAAAATCGCCTAACACACAAAGGTGGTCATCTCCTAGCTTATTTAATACTAAAGACATTATGTTGTCAGCATGCGCTTTATAAAGATTATAATTTCTATTAGGCGGGATATAAGAAACAATCAAAAACAGAGAGTCATGACTAGATGAGGCACTGATGCGAACACAAAGCTGATCCAAAAGGGAATAATCATTTTCAAGCAAGACAGAGAACGAATGAAATTTACGCTGAATCGCAATAAGAACTCCGCCGCCTCTCAGACAACCAGTCTTAGTTGCATCTCTGTCCTTCCTAAAGACATTATAAATGTTTGAATCAAAAAATTCCTCATCAAAGAAATCCGCATTTAGCCATGACTCAACAATAACAAAAACATCGAGGTCCCTTTGCGAGCTAATAGAGCGTACCGCTGCTGATTTTGTTCGAAGGCCAGAAATATTCTGGAAATAAACCTTCAAAGAGCTATAATTATATATCTGCCTATTAACATTTAAATATGCATTACAACTAAACTTATTAATATCCAATACTACGGGATCAGGCGCATCCGAGGACAAATGAACTAATTCGGATGAGTTTGTTTTGTCCCTCTGTGAAAAAAACGGAACGGCCGAACAGAAACATTAGCTGGCCACAACTCTGGTCTCATTAGATTTTCGCAATCGAACTCGCTGACGCCAAGCTTAAAATTGACATAGGATAAGGAATCCAGTCTCGACTCTTTTTTGACTAACTTGTAGCAGGTTAAGTGCCGCTTATCAATGCCGGCGTGTCTCACCACATAATCAACAATATTCTGACAGGAGACGGTTGGCACGAAAGACGAAAGGTGCAACCACTTAAAGCGG
>NW_016239284.1:0-1075 GCF_001687245.7 Rhagoletis zephyria | reverse complement strand
GTGGCTATTTTAACTCACTGCCATCATAACTTCATTTTCATTTTGAAACTCCACAAAACTCCTAAACCAAAACAGAACTGCCGCCCTTCTTGCACTGCCCGACTTTCCCACCCTCCTCTCGGTATTCAGGGTCGTCCAGGCAGAGCTCGGCGAGTACCTTTCCTGCTTTGAGATGTTCGACCAGTCGTCGCTGGAGGCGGTGGTCGAGAACTTAAAGTACCCGAAGCCTTTCCCAGACGCCCACCACCACCCTTTCTACGCAATGTTTGAGCTGTCGGGCAACGACGGCGCCCACCTGGAGACGCGGTTGCTGGCGCTGCTGGAGCGTCTTTGGCACAGCTCGCAGATCCGCGAGGCGACCTACGCGCCCGACTCGCAGTCCGCCAAGTTTGCCCAGCTGCGCAACTACCGCGAGCACATTACACTAGGGCTGCGGGCCGATGGCGCCGGCTACAAGTACGACGTCAGCTTGCCGCTGCCCGTCTTCTACGAGGTGGTCGAGGTGATGCGGCAGCGGCTTTTGGAGAAGGAGAAGAATTCACATGAGAAGCCCTTTTCCGTGACGCGCGTTTGTGGTTACGGGCACCTCGGCGACGGAAACCTCCACTTCAACGTCACCTCACCGACCTACCAACCGGCGCTGCTGGCCGCCATTGAGCCGGCTCTCTACGAGCTGGTGGCCGCCCACGGGGGCAGCATCAGCGCCGAGCATGGCATCGGCGCGAAGAAGCGCCCCTACCTGCGCTACTCAAAGAGCGCCGAGGCGGTGCGGCTGATGGGGCGGCTCAAGGCGGAGGTCTTTGACGTCCGCGGGACGCTCAACCCGGGCAAGGTGCTCTGAGAGAAGTGGGAATGGTGGTGGTGGTGTGATGAAAAATGGTTGTTGTTCTTGGCTCCATACTCACTTCGAACTCTCTGTGACGACCCCGTCTTTCAAGAGCATCTGCTGCTGTTGCCATTGCTGCTGTTATCGCATCCTCTTTCACATCCATCTCTACATCTGTTGCTGCTGATGCTGCTGCTGCTGTTGATGTCGCAAGTATGTGTGACAGCAGTAGTGCGGTGGCTAAAGTAT
>NW_016239283.1:0-1075 GCF_001687245.7 Rhagoletis zephyria | reverse complement strand
TGGGATCTGCTTTCTACTACATTCTGAAATCTGAAATTTCGCGATATTCATGAGGATTTGCCATATATTTCCATGATTTCAACGAAATCCCATCGAAATCCTCATGCAAGTTACAAAAAATAGTATGTGTCATTTAATTGAGGTGGCACTGCTGAAGAAAGCGCCAGAAGGTGCGCTGGAAATACTTAGACAAATTTTGGAGATTTCGAAATCAAAATCTTAGATTTCAGTACTGTGGGAATGTACAATTAAATACAAAGGCAACTTTTTATGAATCAGAGTTACTTGCATTACGGGGATATGAATGTGGTGAGCTCTGTATCTACTCATGAAATTTCATACGAAACATCTGTGTATGGCCTGGCAAAGCATTTAGTTAAATACATAAATAGTTTAAACATTAATTTCATTTCACTTTATTCATTTGGTAGGGCCTATCACACGACTTTCTTATAACCATTTCGGGAATAATTTAGGATTATTTCGTGACTTGTTACGAACTATCCCGAAATGATCCTAAACTAGTCCCAAAACTGTCCTTAAGTTGTTTCAAAATGATCGCAAAGTAGTCCCGATATGTTCCTGAACTAATCCTTGATTAATCCCGAAGTGGCCCTAAAATTGTAGCTAACTATGCCGAAATGAGACTCAACTAGGGTAGAAGTAGCTATGCACGAACTGGACCCGAAATAGTGCTCAGCAGGTGCCGAAATTATCCCCAGCTAGAAGAGGCCCCGAAGCTGTCGAAAAAGTCGTCAACTTGTCCCGAAATGATCTCGAACCAGGCTCGAAACGATTCCTTAGTAGTCCCAAAATGATCCCAAACTAGTCTCAAAATGGTCCTAAATAGTACTGAACTATACACGAAATGGTCCTGAACAGATCCCATAATAGTACTATAGTTCTGAACTAGTCCCGACTTGGTCCAGAGCTACTGCCAAAAGTGGTCCTCAAATAGGCGTAAACTATTCACAAAAGTTACTGAACAAGTGCCGAAACGGTTCCCAAATAATCCCGAACTATTTAGGCCCGAAATTATCACAAAATAGTCCCAAACAGGTACCGAAATTATCTC
>NW_016239282.1:0-1075 GCF_001687245.7 Rhagoletis zephyria | reverse complement strand
CAGGTGCACCTTCTGTTGGGCTCTTAGTACCTTTGACAAAATTTCTAAACTTTAAAGGCATACAAGATTTCTATGCATGGCACCGTATTTTAAATGTGTTTTTGTGGGCGACTTAATANTCTAAACTTTAAAGGCATACAAGATTTCTATGCATGGCACCGTATTTTAAATGTGTTTTTGTGGGCGACTTAATATTCATCTAAGATAAATAACAGTAATTGAATATTTATAGGACAGCTTAAATAAGATTCGTGAAAACGGTTTAATGCATACACCTGTGACACAAATAAATTTATATTTAAAAACAAACAAAAAAATGCCAAGTAAATAAGCTTTAATACACACCAGAAAGTTACTGAAGTAGATTAATGTCTAATGGAATCACTTTGGTACAAACAGCTGTATATTTAAAAAACGAAAATTCTCACATTCCAAAAGACTTTTGTGTACCTTTGTAAATTGTACGCAGAGACTTACTACCAAAACCTCTCAAGTGAAAATCATTTAGATCCCATTTATTTAGTTGCCACTCTACATCAGCCGAAGTGTTTTCTTAACATTTAATTTTACCCCCAAGTATTTTAAATTCTTTTATTTTACCTATTAGCAGAGCACGAGAACTGCGCAATTTCGTCTAATTTTTATATGATACCCTTGTAATATACTGGAAACTATTTTTTAATAGTTTAACTGTTAAATTAGAATTAAACTTATCGAAAATTTTACATGAATTCAAATTAAAAAAATAATCAGGTGTTCTGAAATTCAAAAAGGGAAAAGGATCGACACTCTCCATTAGTATTGTTCTGATACAAGTAACTACGGGTAAATACTCGATACTTTCTTCAAGTACCTACTGAGTACTTTCTGTTCTCAAATCCTTCGCGCACGTACTTAATTGTGTATCGAATACGCGGTTAAAGTATTTACTAGCTTTTCCACCTATTTACAACTTTGGTTGTGACGATATATAAATCATGCTATAGTGCGTTTGGTAAAACGTTTATAACTTCAGTTGTATCCTACCTTAATTTATATGAAGCAAATTAAATAAAATGTCGATAACGCTGGGCAG
>NW_016239281.1:0-1075 GCF_001687245.7 Rhagoletis zephyria | reverse complement strand
TAAACAATCGTGGTACAAAGCTCAGTAAAAATATTAAAAATAAAAAAATTATGGTTAACGGCCTTTATCCACATACTGTACAAATTCCTGTATCAATCTTTGAAGTACAATTCGAGGTTATCCCTTACGATATTAGTTATATGGTTCCTCTTATTTTCGATTTTTCAAAATTTAACTAAAACGATTAATATGGATATCAAAAGAAAGGTATTTTTGAGAACTTTAATTCAGAAATATATTTGATAAATGTTGCCACGTTTTCTTTGTATAATATAAATTTGTATCTTATTCCCTTAAATTAAGTTGAATTTGATTTTTAAACAGCTGGTAACCCTCCTATATGTTGTTTAGAAATAAAGCCTTTTCAAAATCATTTCCATTGATACCCATGTTGTAGTCGATATCAATCTTTAAGCAACTTTAGTTTCGTTGTTTCGGTGGAATAATCTGATGTCCTACCCCTCTATTAACTTAATTTTAAACATTTACAATTTTAAATGTCATAACACGTCTTTTCTAAACATTTTAAGATAAAACTTTCATAAAAATAATTTTGGCTGCCTAAATCGGCGACGCTTGAAAATCCTATGATCAACTGAACAGTTGCGAGTTAGACGATCGTAATATTTTTCTGATCATTCGAGACAACATGTTGTGTGTTTTCAATTTGACAGCTAATGTATCAAGCCGTTCAGAAGACGCATTACGATCACTGATTTTTTTAGCAACGGTTGCGCTCAACTGCTGCGCCTTCTGAACCTACCCAATTCAACTCTCTGTTTCATGACCAAATGTTTTCAAATTCAAAAATTATTGTGATCTATCATGAATCATTGACTCACCTACCTGAAGTAGCCATTACAGAATGGGCTTTAATGGCACTTATTAGCTTGTGGCAAAGACTACTTGCTATAATCATCGTTCAACGTGCAATACTTGAAAGGGCCAATGTAAGTAGCAGTGCAAATGAAGTAATGAATATTTGCAATAGTACGAACAACTCCCACACACATAGATACATTAACCTGTAAATCAATGATGGGCAAAACGCTACTCGCGAGTAGCGTCTGCGTCG
>NW_016239279.1:0-1075 GCF_001687245.7 Rhagoletis zephyria | reverse complement strand
CAAGATGTAAGTCAATATCCTTGAAAACTACTAAATATAAATGTAGATATGTATGTACCTACGAATGAAAGTGTATATGCATGTGCATATGAATATTTAAATGAGTTACGGTTAGTGTGTCAACATATGAGGCCATGAGAGGCAGAGGAGCCTATCTACAAAAAAAAAAAAATTGTTTTGGATTATATGAGTAAGAAGGATCTATAAAAAATAAATACGTAAATAAAATAAAATATGTTTAAATGTCTGGCTACTCTGGCTCTCAAGGCCTCATGTGCGAATATCGTTATTTGGTTGAAATTTTAACTTATGTTTTTAGCTTTAATTTTGAGAGTAGAATAAACCACTTTTATACTTTCCCATTAGTAAATGTTCGCAAACAGTTTTCTAACTACCGTCGACCTTTTTAATGGCTTCATTCAGTTCTAGGTGTATGTATTTTTAAAAGTTAATATTTAAGTGCACATTACGGCCTGAAAAAGCCTGATAAATTAACAAAGGTCCCGCAAAAGATGCGGAAAAGTTTCCGCAGATCTCGAAAAATTCCAGAAAAGGTACCGATGAAAATCCAAACGACCTCGAAAGATAAAACTCAAAGAAGCCAGAATAATCGTTAGCACTCCCGAAAAGTACCAAAATATCTTAAGTGGTTCGGAAAAATATCGAGATGAACTTGAAAAGTCTGAGGATGCCTACATGCGAACGACGTGTCGAGAGGCGTAGTGAGCCAGAGCGCGCAATGCGCGACGCTACGCGGGGTAGCCCGCCGCACGAACGCGCACCGCCGTTGTGTTATGCACTTTTAAAGCTGCACTCGGAAAAACATTCCTTGATGCTAGGAAAAAAGTATACTATTCTAAGGGCTCCAAAGACATGGTTGCTTTAATATGAGTAAACGATTCGACTCAGTTTAAGGAAAAAAAATTCCTTATATAGTCTTCAGGACTATTGTCTTTGTTCATAGGAAAAATTAACTTTCCCTGAAAGGAATAAGTTTGTCATTTAACTCGGGACGCTCAGACAGTTGCAATGGCCGACAAGCAAAGCCAAAGTCCGTGAATTCTTAAGTTTGTGT
>NW_016239278.1:0-1075 GCF_001687245.7 Rhagoletis zephyria | reverse complement strand
GTTTCACACGCTCCTCTTGTTCTTCACTTTCCTCCGTTAAGAGCGATTCACTTGCATTTCCCCGTGTGGCTACTGATGCAGTGGAAGTTTGTCGTGATATTTCAGGCAAGCGCTTCTTAATACGTTGTATAATCTGTATGTTGCCGTTAATATTTGTGACATTGCCGATTCTTACATTTGACGAGTTCTCTATGTGCACATTCTCCAAAGTTTGCACGCTATTTATTGAATTGAGTAGTTCACGTAGATTTTCTATGACCACAGCCATATCCGTAGGAGCTAAGCAATAGAAAATAAGGGAACAAGTGCAGAATAAGGCCCGTTTTTCAAAAATTCACCCTTTAGCCCTCCATAGCACCTACAATATAAGTTTGCCACAAAGATTTGTATACCATTAGAATTAGAAAACACCACGCCCACTTTTCTGCTTTTTTTCTAGCTTAACGGGTCGTAGTACGCACGTGTGCGGTTATGTGCCTTAGCCCCTCCACAGTCCCAAAATTATGTTTGCCAAAAAAAAAAAAAAAAAAAGAAAAATTGCATACCACTAAAATCAGAAAAAAAGGGAGGACCAAAAAAGGGAGGACCACGCCCACTTCTGCGTTTTTTCTAGCTTAACGGGTAGTATTCTGCACTTAAGCCAAGTGTTAATAAAAATTAATTTGAATTTGCTAATAACTACTACTTACTGTACTGCGTGCCTAATACTTTGGTCGTTAAATTGTTGTTTGTTGAGTCGAAATCAGCTTCTGCTTCAGTTTCGTAATCGCCATCACTGCTGGATATGATGGACGAATCTGCCAATGAAGATATATCATCTTCTATTCCAGAATTGCCCAATTGTTCCTGCCGTTCGATCCATTCCCGTGTCGCTGCTTCNTCAGCACTATCTGATGGTGTATGTAAAGTTTCAAAGCGTAATTTTAAAAGTAATTTGTTGCGAAAGTTTGTAAATTTAACAATCTTGTATGGGCACTATTTCACGATATAAAATGGAGTTTGCACTAAATTTACACGGGAATTACTCACAATATATGTGCAATTAGAGTGCACCATCTAACAAATAAATACTTTT
>NW_016239277.1:0-1075 GCF_001687245.7 Rhagoletis zephyria | reverse complement strand
ATGTGAAAGAAGAAAAATTTGAACAAATTAGTAGTAAATTATTTTAGATAATGATAAATTTTTGGGGGATAATTTCAAAATACACAGCTAAAATAACTCTTTACTTGTATGCCGTTTTCGAGGAATTCACAGAAACAAATAAAAATTTAAGGCTTGATATATTTTTCTTAGGAGTATGTATTAAGGAACAAATATTCGCCATTATTTTAAATGAGTATTAGTTTTCTCCGATATGAGATAAAGCGAGGAATGTAAGCTTAATGTCATTTAAGACGGCAATACAATTACCCATATAACGTTGCTTCGTTAGAAACACATAGTGCCTGGCCATTGAATTTTCCTTCTTAACCTGTGTAACAGTGGTGCGAGTACCTTCAATGCAGCTGCTATGTAGACTGGTAGCCGTTCAGACATATTAGTATGATGTCCGTCCCCTTGAAATATCTGTAGTGATTTCTTGTTTAACGCATTCGTAGGGAGACGCTTTTTTACATCCTACGTCTTTGAAACAACAAACACTTCATCAATTGTGTAGGAAATCTGCTCACCAAACTTCAAATAACGATCACGGTATGTTTCACCACAGCCTTCAATTTACCATTAAACTATTGACTTTTAATGCCCATAACAGCGCGGGGCCCTTGGTTATGGTTATGGTGATGTAAGGGTTGGTCTACAAGCCCATTACAGCGCGACCAGATTGAATCTAATGTGCCTCTAATTTCAACAACAACGGTTAGTCGGTTACAAATCGGACTATCTCATCGCATAGTGGTGGGCAGGTGGTAATGAGGCGGTCCCTTTTTTTCACCACGGAATGTGAAAATGTCTCTACTACAGAGGTCAAGCGTATGCATGTGTTTGTTGCACGCATATTATTTTTTTTTGTTTTTCCTACTTAGCATGTCCACAGATTTAGTTATTTAATCACTGAAGCAATGTCACTTTATTGAGTGATGGTGTCCCTCTAACCTGTCCCAATGGCTAGCAGTACAGGATATTGCCCACTTATTGAGGTCCTTCTTATTGTTGAATCCAGAAAATAGAGCTAGGGCCAACAACCAACAGGTCTGCC
>NW_016239275.1:0-1075 GCF_001687245.7 Rhagoletis zephyria | reverse complement strand
CGTTTTCGAACTGGCTGCCGAGATAGGTCGATCTTCCTCTCAGCCATCGGACCAATTTTTGTATCGGAAAGGTAGTGTCTCAGAGGTGGACCCATACTAATCTGGTTTAGATCCGATCATTGGATCATGAAATATATATATTTTTTTTTATATGAGATTTGAAGTCGGTTTTGTTTTTTGCTTAAAAAGTACTTGTTTGCTTATAAAGTACTTGTAATAAAACTATTTGTTTACTCATATCTTATTAATGGCAACTAAGCGAGGTTTCTTTTTACAGTTTATTGTATAGTAAAACGTTGTTTTTTACTTGGTAACTTTTAGGTAAATTTTTTCGTAACTTCTAGTCAGAAAATTTTTTGGTCTGCGGCAACCGCGCTTACACCTCACATTTCAACTATCCTGCTCTGAAGCCGTTTTGCACTACACCTTTTCCAATAGTATTTCAGAAAAACACAAATGTATTTCCGAAAACTACAAATGATATTCAGAAAAACTCAATTAATTTTCAGAAAAGGCCAAATGTCTTTCAGAAAACCTCAAATGATATTCAGAAAACCTCAATTAATTTTCAGAAAAGGCCAAATGTGTTTCAGAAAACCTCAATTGAAATTCAGAAAAGGCCAAATGAATTTCTGAAAACCCCAAATGTATTTCAGAAAACCCCAAATATATTTCAGAAAAACTCAAATGTTTATTATGTTTTCTAAGAGTGATGATAAAAAGTCCATAGATAAAAGTGTTCTGGAAATGATTTCTGAATTACATTTGTGTTTTTCTGAATTTCAATTGTGTTTTTCTGAAATACACTTGGGGTTTTCTGAAATACATTTTGCCTTTTCTGAATTTCATTTGAGGTTTTCTGAAACACTTTGGCCATTGTACAGTTTCATTAGTAAAAACACTATCAGCTGGTAGCCAAAAAATGCCAACAGCTGAGATCACCTGATTTCAAAACGCACGTTTTTGTAACATTGTTGCNCACTTTGGCCATTGTACAGTTTCATTAGTAAAAACACTATCAGCTGGTAGCCAAAAAATGCCAACAGCTGAGATCACCTGATTTCAAAACGCACGT
>NW_016239274.1:0-1075 GCF_001687245.7 Rhagoletis zephyria | reverse complement strand
TGTTAAGTGCATTCGAAATATAACCAGATAATTTGATAACACAGTTCGATTTTTTTTTCATTTTTTCAACGATCTGGTGCTGACTCCAAATATGGCCGCAGAACTGCTCTAGAACGTCAGGATTTTGAGATATCCTAACCTCAAAGCGCCAAAAACCCGGGCTCAAATCGTCACATACGATATCGTGTTACTCGTTACGTGAAAAACATTTTTCGGATTATGACATACGTGAACGTACTCTTTATCCCATTCAGCTTAAACGACTGACGTATTACGTAATTTTATTTCGTATGATTTTCGATCCGTGAACGATCGAAAATGAACGATGTAACGATTTGAGCCTCGGTTTCTGCCGATATTTGAGGTAATATTATGAGAATAACAAATTTTTTCGCTCATTTTTACTTTCTAGAACTTTGAGGTTAGGATATGTTAAAACTGTGACGTGCTAGAGCAATCCTGCGGTCAGATTTGGATTCAGCGCCATGAAATCTACCAGAAACGATGTGTTTTACTAAGGTGTTGAAATTTTGTTAAACTGTGTAACATATGGTGCCGCCCCGTTTCAGATTAGCAATACGTATGCATAACGCTTTCCAACATAAGATTGAAGAAATCGTACGATAATGAGTGGCCTTTTCTAAAATCTGGTTTTATCACGAACGGCGTGTCGAACTCCTTCTCAATTTGAAGAGATCTTAAGGTAGTGCTTAACGTCAATCTACATAGTTTTGCAGAGATCCTAAAATTAGACATGGCTCCGTCAAAAGCGGATTTAAAATCATCCAAATACTGGTGTGTGGATTTGCATAACTGTGAAAACGTCGCCAATGGTAAATGGTTTGAAGTCTATCTTCCGTGGTTCTTGGATAAGGGCACACCTAAGAGGCTTTATGGATGTTTTGTTGCCGGTGTCTGATGAAAATAAATTTATGAGTGACGCTTTAATTGGAGTTTGTCTAAATCCCACTAGTTTTGGGCCAGAAATTTGTTTAATTAGTTTAAATTTTTCCTATAGGGTTGCAACTACAAGTGTGAGTGCGCTTATTTGCATGGGTCTTTCGGGGCGCAAACC
>NW_016239273.1:0-1075 GCF_001687245.7 Rhagoletis zephyria | reverse complement strand
TTCTTGGTTAAGAATTGTTGCAAGCATCAGTTTTGAATAAATTAGCTTTTATATTTACTGATTTATCGAAGATCCAAATTATCGTTATATGGGATGTGGGCGTGGTTATTGTCCGATTTTTCAGCCTATTGGTANGCTTTTATGTGGCAAGGACAATAACCATACCGAGTTTGGTACAAATTGGTAGAACTGTTACCGAGACACATATATATGATCATAAGTGGGCGGTGCCACGCCCATCTTCCAAAATTTTATCACAAACGTATTTCTTGGTTAAGAATTGTTGCAAGCATCAGTTTTGAATAAATTAGCTTTTATATTTACTGATTTATCGAAGATCCAAATTATCGTTATATGGGATGTGGGCGTGGTTATTGTCCGATTTTTCAGCCTATTGGTATGTTGTGCGAAGACCAACAACTGTGCCAAGTATGGAAGAAATTGGTGCAGCGGTTCCTAAGATATATACATGTATCCATAAGTGGGCGTGGCTACGGCCATTTTCCAAAAATTTATAACATTCTTATTTTTCGTCTAAAACTTATTGCAAATATCAATTTTGAGTGAATAATCTCCAGTACTTACTAAAATATCGCAGTTTTCGTATTTCTGAAAATTACCGTTACATGGGAAGTGGGCGTGGTTACAGTCCGATTTTGCCCATTTTCAATACCAACCTACCTTGGATAAATGGAAACCTACATACCAAATCTCGTTGAGATATCTCAATTTTTGCTCGAGTTATCGTGTACACGCACGGACGGACAGACAGACATGGCTTCATCGACTTCTCTATTCAACCCCAAGCGACACGCAAGTCTTCGTCGGTTAATTTATTCCATATCTTCTGTAACCATAAGCTAATTTGCTCCCAAAAGCTTTTGCAATATCTATGTACATATATATTATTTAATACGCTAACATAAACTTTGTCTCCGTTGATTTTGCGATTCTACAAAACCAAGAACACTATTCGAATGGTAAATTTCTGTAGATGAGGTGAGTTTTTATGGTTTCAAAATTAGTTAAAAAAAAATAATATAAAAAAAACTTTTTAATATACAACGCTTTTATA
>NW_016239272.1:0-1075 GCF_001687245.7 Rhagoletis zephyria | reverse complement strand
AAAAAAAAATCAAATTCAAAAATCTTCATGGTAGATAAGCATTAGAGGAAGCGTTTAACGTTTCTTAAAACTTAAATGAACTTTTGTACCTAACTAGACTTGTTGGTCTTGTGAAATAAGCTCTGAATAGAAAGCTTATTCTACTTACAGGGTGGTCCATATATTGATTAAAAAAATGCGCAAGCATAAATGTTTTCCGATATATTATTTATTTATTCGAAGGACTAGATATGCCTAGTAGGCATTGCCTACTATTTTTAGAAAACGATTTCATTAATGTGGCTGCCTCGCTTGCTGGCTTCGGAGTACCGCATTCTGTTAGCCCAGTTTTCCAAGACCTTAGTGATAGTTTCTGACCTCCAACTTAAAGGCGTGAATCGATAATGGACCGTTCCCATAACAGCGGTTATGCAAAAAAGTATAACAGCGTCAAAACGCAACTCTGGGGTGGCCAACTGACATCGCCTAGACGGCTGAAAACACGATTATCGAACTTGGCGCGTAAAATATCAATTGTGGTATCGGCTGTGTGACATGGCGCGCCATCCCGCTGTAACCAAAGAACACCCAAGTCCATCCCTTGTATTTTCGGCCACAAAAAAGGTATTTATCATGCCTATGTAGTGCTCACCTTTGACAGAGGCAAAGATGCCACCTCTTCAAAATCCGTACAAAACTGTTACTCTCTGAGAATGCATTGGCTTATTTTGTTTGGCACCCTTTGGTCCACCCTTTAAAAACAGAAGTAGTAGAAGTTTGATAAGGCAGGCGAGTTCTTATGTTATTGATACCCAATAAACTTGACAAACACAGTAAAAACCTCCCAAACCTTGATTTGTGCTACTCTGATGTTATGTTGAGCCTTAGGACATCCCAATGTTTATTGGACCAAATTTTTTATACGCATTGCGGTTAATTTTGGAATAATCCTTAACCCTTAGGAAGTACTCTTTACATGCGTGCATTGAAAAGTATTTTTGCAGGGTAGCCTAATCTATAGCTAGATATACATATACATAAAAAAAGCCATGTATGTATAATTTGTTATCAGCCGCTTCCAACATGGTAGACATGA
>NW_016239271.1:0-1075 GCF_001687245.7 Rhagoletis zephyria | reverse complement strand
ATTGTCCTCACCAGAGTGCGTCCAGTCCTCACAGAGGATTAGTTGGTAAGCGGTCAATAGAACAAAAAGTACATTGCAAGACAGAAAAAACTTCATTTTTATAAAAACCAGTTTTTTGCTCAAAATTAAAAATTTAAATTTAATTTAATAATTTACACAAAAAAATTAATTGAAAGTTTTAATATGTTTGCTAGTACTTTTTACCAAATTTATATGCAAGTAACTGAAAAAAAAACATTTCTAAATACTTTCCATCAATGCCATTTCTGGTGCCTATGTTTTTTGGGTGTTGCAAAATAGCTCAATAACGACACAGCAAAATTAAATTAGAGCCTTTCTTATTAATAAATTAATTCCAACAAAAGTATACAATCCGCAAAAAAACTGAAAACGACGACTTATTCGTCAACCGATCAGTGACCGCGGAGAGAGCTGAGTGCTGAGCACCGCCATGACGTACACTTGCGAAGCGGTCGCAGCCCGTTGAACGTTGTACAGGCCGTAGTAGAAGGCGAGTGTCCCATTTTGGGTCACCTCCTGCACCACACCGACGTAGTACTTGTACCCTGAATCGTAGCGGACGAAGAAGGCGAGGAAAGGCGGTGGGTAACGGCGACGCATTTTAAAAACGCCCACTCTCCCGCGAGGTGAATCAGCCAAAATGGGCCGGGCTGGCATGTAATCGCGCGCCTCCTCCACCTTCTCGCCCTGTCGAAGTTTGACGTGGACGGGCGCCAGGACCAGCTGCCGAGGATTGGTCAGAACCTCAAAGATGGGCCACTGGCCGCTGGTGGGGACGGCCTTCAGCTCGGACCAGGTTTTGAGCGAGGCGATCTGCCCGGTGAGCACCGTCGGCGGAAGCTGGCTGGGAATGGTGCACTCCTGCTTTNTTAGTTTTCAAAAGGTGTTTAGATAAATGTGATTGATTATTTTTTGATAAAATTGCAGCCTACCTGTCCAACAACCTTCACCCCTTTCTGCACTTCCACCCGGCAAAAATAGGTAATTTTGTAGCCTCTTTTTTTGGAATTGATCACTATTGGCACGAGAAATGACTGCGAAATAGCGGACAGGC
>NW_016239270.1:0-1075 GCF_001687245.7 Rhagoletis zephyria | reverse complement strand
GTGTCAGCACTGCCTGAAATCATCATTCGGTTGTTTGTGCGAATTTGCTCTAGGCTTCACTTAATATTTGTTGTTTTCGTCTGCTGTGCTGTAATTTATGACGGCAGCAGATGTTTAAAATGAGGTTAATATTTATAGCCAATTTTGCTGGTGGCATAAAAACAACTGTTTGTCAACGATGCCAGAAGGCAAACAACGCCAAGGAAGATATACAGATACTATACCACTTTTCACAAAAACAAACAAACAATTACTTTACAATTGAATGGCAGATTTTGTCGACTTTGTAGTAATTACAGTAAAAATAGGGTAGAAAATTAATAACAGGGTGACCTCTACTAATATTAACCCCGTCAAAAAAGTTCTAGAAGTATTAGTTATATTAATTACACAGGACCACTAGTATCAAAAAGTTTTTCGTGTTACTTTTATGAATATGAACTCACCTTTTCATGAAATCAAATTTTTAAAAAAATAATAATAGTGAATTTATAAAAAAGACGAAGTAGGCATCGTGGTCGAATTTCCAAAAAATATTCAACTTATATAAGACTTAGTATCTAGACGCTATAGAGGTCGAATATGAATTCAGAATTTCCAAATTCAAAATAGCAGAAAATGGGTCCCTCTATATATTTTTGAGGTTGCTGATTACAATTTAGAGCCAGATCTCTGAAATAAAAATCCAACAACAATTAAAAATATGTGCACTTACCTAAAATTCATTAAAAAAATTAATGATTTTTGGTTCCTTACAAAGGTTTGTTTAAATTCGCCATATTGCCATATTGCATCCGCCGTTTTGCATATTGAAAATCTGTCTTCATATTCGTAATGAGTTATCGAGTGGTACGGAGTTAAGATTCGTGTTCAGTGAACCTAAGAACACATAGGACACCTGGTCTGGTCAAAAAATCTTTCATCGATTTTCGGTGTTATTTAAAGTCACCGCTCAGAGGTTTTCTGCCAAAGTATAATACCAATAAAATCTGTCACACAATTTCACAATTTTTGCGATATTCAAACTCCAAAATTCAATACATATACATATATTTATGTAAATGAATCAAAGTGC
>NW_016239269.1:0-1075 GCF_001687245.7 Rhagoletis zephyria | reverse complement strand
CACAGCTTGAGATCTGTCGGAAAGATACGAGTTTACTAGTTTTAGCGCTAGAGTCGAGAAATTGAACAAATTTTTTAGTTTTAGACATATTAAGCGATGGTCTACACTATCAAATGCTTTCGAGTGGTCTAGAAGCGTAAGGAATTTTACCTTGTTTTGGTCCAGTTGTTGTCTGATATCATCGGTTACGTTCAGTAGTGCTGTGGTACAACTTCGCTTCGACCTGAAGCCAGACTGGTACACACTAATAAGGGAATATTTGCTCAGAAAGGCATTAATTTGTTTATACATTAAGTTCTCAAGAACCTTCGAAAGAAACGGTAGGATCGCTATCGGTCTATATTCGCCATTTGACTTCAGTACGGGTATTATTTTGACCTTCTTCCAGCAGCTAGGAAATTCTGACGTGGTGAGGATTGTGTTCAGTGCGTGTGTTATATACGNATACGGGTAATATTTTGACCTTCTTCCAGCAGCTAGGAAATTCTGACGTGGTGAGGATTGTGTTCAGTGCGTGTGTATATACGGCAAGATTTTTGGCAGAATGCACTTTAAGAACTTCGGGCGGATACCGTCGAGGCCTGAAGCATTTGACTTTATGGCGAGTATGGACTGTACAACATCGCAGTCGTCGACACAGTCAAAACTAAATTCCTGAAGGGAGTTATCAAGGCGCGAGTTGTAGTTTGCATAGTTAATACTACTACTGAGTGATTCAGTAAATTTTATATTTAGTGCATCAGCATCAACATCATCCGCTGCCGATGTCCTCTTATTACCAATGCCTATTTCACGTACTTGTTGCCAGGTTTGCTTGGAACCCACTGCAACACTAAACCTGTGTTCGTAATATTTAATTTTTTGGATCCGGATAGCCTTACTGACGTCTTTCTTCAGGACCCGATACTCAGAAAACAAGTCATCTGTTCTAAACCGTTTCCACATATTATATTTACTATTTCTCATTTTTATAAGATTTTTAATATCTTTATTAAACCAGGGATGGTTGATATGTACCTCGGACCATTTTACAAGAGGAACATAGTTATTAAAAAGAGAAATTATGTGGTATTGA
>NW_016239268.1:0-1075 GCF_001687245.7 Rhagoletis zephyria | reverse complement strand
ATGGTGTTCTATGATATTCGTATTTGGTTATAGTACATATGAACGGTCTCGTTGTACATATGTATGTATACGTATCATCATGTGCGCACAATGATACGTGATTGGCATTTTTCGTTTTAAAAAAATAATATAATTCTTCAAGTTATTCAAGATATTTTTTATTTTATTGAAAAAATTACAATTATATATATCCATTAGGACGAATAGCCAAAAAATTGCAGATTTTCCACCGAAATTATAAAAAGTATTATATTCTAAGAGTTTGGGCAAAATATTTCGGAAAAATATGAAGATTTACATACGTGAGCTGGACCGATTTGAAAATAGCCCCAAAAATTGCATTATGTATTTCGATTTCGTTGATACAATGGGTTAATCGCCAAAGGCAAAAAAGATGGTACAAGAGTTTAAGCTTAAGAGGTCTACATTAAAATATTTAAAAAATTTTATCAATGGAATGAAAATAATGAGATTTTTTGGAGATATTTTAAAATTTGTCTAGTTCACGTACATCTTAATATTTTGCGAAATATTTTGGCGGAAGAACTAAAATACAATACATTTTAGAATTGCGATAGAAAACCCCTTTTTTTTTGTTTTTTTTTTGTGAAACACCCTACCATACATACATACATATATGTATGTTTTCACATACGTAGGATGTGGGTATCTATAGAAACCCGAAGCAAACTATGTACATATGTACATACTTACATACATAAAATAAAGTTTTTTGTTTTAGTTATTTCTTCAGTTTGGGTGTCTTTTTAATTATATTAAATTGCTTTTCAACGCGATTTCCTCTTTCCAGCAGCAAAGCCATCATCGCCGGACGACTGCCTGCCTGCCTGCCTGATGCTGTTCGCTCTGTTTAGTTCTGTTCTGTTCTTTTTCTGCGTTGTTGCCGTTGATTGTTGTTTCTCGTCTTAATGATCATGACATGCCATTGGCACTTCCGTCTCCCGGGCAATCATCGAGCCGTCGCCAACAGCAGCACATATTGCTGCTGCTTTTGCGTTTGCTGTGGACTGTGGCTCAGCAATTTTCAACAACTGCCAATCGTTAGTAAAAGCGA
>NW_016239267.1:0-1075 GCF_001687245.7 Rhagoletis zephyria | reverse complement strand
TTTCTTAAAATGTAGTTTAAGCTTCTATTATTTTACTTAATTTTCATTGTTTTTCAATTACAGTGTGCAACAATTTCAGGGTCATTGTCTGTAGGTGGAATGATTTCAACGTTGATCTAGACCAATATAGTAAAATCTTCAAATCTTTTTGCTTTCTCATGTAATTTTTTTTTTATAACTATATCAAGTTTTCAATTTTCTGCCTGAATAAGTGAAAAAAGGGTTAAAGTTCACATCGGAGCGAAATATGTGGCTTAGGTGCATTTAGTAAAATTTCACATAGAATAATACAGTAGAACATTCAAACCCTTTAACTCTAACACGGAAGGGTCATTTTGACCGTTCTTTGGATAGTCAGAGAAAATTGTATCTAGAAATTCAGTGGACTTTATGTTCTTTGTAAACAGATTTTGTCTGAGAATAACCTCAGTGAAATTTTCCAAGGAATAATTTTCTGGAATATTTTAACACTCTAGCGACCTCACAATGGTTATTTTATTCAGTCAAAATGACCGCTACGTGCGAAAGTTAGTGGGTTAAAATGTTTTACAGAATAATCTCTCGTGAAATTTTACTAACCGAATATATATAACCAAATATAGCCAAATATGTAGGCATTTTAACTTATTACACACTCTGGCGAAGAATTGCAATCTTAATATGGCCATAAAAAATTTAGCTGAGAATGCAAAAACATTTGGAATCAAAAATGCTGTTGCACTGTATTATCTAGTATTTTTCCTTTATTTATTTATTCGTTGCATTACTATTTTCTTTTTAGTATTTATTTAAACTGTATAAATTTTTAACTTTTTCATTGTTTTACTTTTTATCTAAATTTATTTCGTTTGAATTATCTATGTTTGTTATTTTTTATTCAACTACCATACTCTTTAGTGGTAGAGGAGGAAAACTATCGATGGTCAGACCATCGATAGTTTTCGATATTATTTTCAAAACTATCGATATATCGTCGATAGTATCGTATTTATATGGTTTTGACTCAATTTTCGTATGAAGATTTCTTTAAGAATATATTTCGAAACTACGTTTGGATATTCTTGTAAACTACTGT
>NW_016239266.1:0-1075 GCF_001687245.7 Rhagoletis zephyria | reverse complement strand
ATAGGTAATCTTAAATTGGATACACTCTCTGACTGTCCAACTTTCACACCCGAACTTCCTATTCACCGCCTTTATTAGCTGATTTATACACTCGATTGAATGTTTGTGAAATATGCGAAACGGTTAAGTGGTTATCGGAAAAGTGTTAAGATTGACTTTTATTGGTACTTAAGACGCGGCATTCCAGCAGCAGCAGCAGCAGCAGCGGATTATTGCGACTCGTAGCATAGAACTGAGCAGAGTAGAGCAAAGCAAATACTCCAAACTAGGATTTAGTTCAACTGAATTGTAATGGCAAGCAAGGCGATAAAGAAGAAAGTGTCTGCCATTTGGCTTAGGGTGGGTGGTAATAAAATAAAAATGCGAGTTAGTAAGTGCACTAAGCAGCCGTGAGCTATTAAGCAAATGTGCTATGATTTGCGAGCGAGCAATGAAATAAAAGGAAAAAAAAGTAGGAAAAAAGGAAGATATAAATGCAAGCGCTAGCATGCCGCAGAAGTAAATGAAGTGAAGAAGGAGCAAAGATGAAGATGAAAACTTATTTAGAAAGGAGTTAGCACATTATTATAGTTTATGAGTGGATGCACAAAGGCGGAGACAAATTTAAAAGATATTCAAGTAGCGTAATTTCACAACCGGTTTTACTTACTTAGCGATTTTATGTTGGTTACCAGTTGGGTGGAACAGCTTGGTAGAAATAATATTAAATTTAATAGTTGGATTAAAGCGTCTGCTATATAAAAAAGGTTATGCGTTCATAAATCGCCTATAAGTTTGCTATGGTATATTTAGCAGAACATCAACTTGCAGCAAATGACTACTTAATGNTGTCAAGGTGTTGCTTATGTACTCAAAGTGAATAGCAAATTGTTATAAAAAATTCTATTTGGCGCTGCATATTAATAATAATGAATAGTGTTTGCAAAAAATTGTCACATTAATGAACTTATACAGACTATGAACATACATACTTATGTATGTACAAATCTACGGTAACTTTTAACCACTTGAAACTTGCACATTATTGGACTAAAATTGAAGCGGCTAAAAAACTGTGTACCCAAAAAAATTCTAG
>NW_016239265.1:0-1075 GCF_001687245.7 Rhagoletis zephyria | reverse complement strand
TTCTTAAGAACGATGGCAATGTCAAATCTAATGGTAAGAATTTTTATTTTAGTTTTGTAAATATATTAATGTCCATTTTAAATAGAACGTGAACACACTTTCTCTAAAGTCGATCGAAATGGATTTGGATTCTCTTCGTTTGAAAAATATTCGTTTATTAAAGATCCAAAGAACAATTATCTCCATGAGGGTCACCAGTTGGTCGCTCGTTGCAAGGTTTGATTTTGTTTGTACTTCATTAAACTTTTCACGTACATTTTTTACTTTAGGCCACTGTCAGTTACAACGAAATCCAAATTCAATCATTTCCTGTAAAGGACGGCATCAACAGTGAAAGTAAATTCAAGTCAAATCAAAAGTCTCTTTTGGACAGTGGCGAACTGAGTGACTTTACTATCGTTGTTGGCACTACTGAAATTCCAGTTCATAAATGTGTCCTTTCGGCTCACTCTCCGTTTTTCAAAGCTATGTTCAGTCATGACTGTACGAAAGAAGCTCAAGAAAAGAAAGTGATCATACCTGATGTGTCGATTGATGCTATGAAGGACTTTCTGCAGTTTATCTACACCGGTGTGAAACCTCAAAATGGCAGCTTATCTCCGGAACTTTTGACTTTGGCTGACAAGGTAAGCAAGGTTTCATTAGGTTGTCTTAGTTAACCATTTTGTAATTTTCAGTACCAAGTTGGCGATTTAAAATATCTTTGCGCTGATTACCTCTCATCAGTTCTCACAATTGACAATGTCGCCAACGTTTATCTCGTTGCCGATCTGCACAATGCTTCTGGTCTCAAGGATAACTGTTTGGCTTTTATGGCTTCCAATTTCAGTCAGGTTCTACTGTCCCAAGGATGGCTTCAGATATGCAAAACCGGCGGAGAGAAAATAACTGAAGTTTGCAGTGTTATTGGCGATATTCTCCGCCCCAAAAAAACCTCTTCTAAAGATAATTCAGAAGAATATGACTCAGATGAAGTTCCCGAGTAACGATTCAATGTTTAAAGCAAAACTGCCAACAGATTACATTCAAAGCTAAGTTTTCTCCATTTCGTTTTTTGTTTCTGTACATGCACATT
>NW_016239264.1:0-1075 GCF_001687245.7 Rhagoletis zephyria | reverse complement strand
CATTATATTTCAAAAAATATAATTTTGCTGCCTTTTCTCCCATGTAGCGATTTCTAAGAGGCTCGCATATGGGCAAATCCCATGCTTGCGGACGTTATGTTCGGACGTTTCTTTTAAATTTTTTTGCCGACAAAAATATTATAAGTAAAAATTTTTTTGTGGTATAAGGGAAGCTTTATAGCAGTACTTATGAGAAATGAAAATAATGGAAACTTGAATTTGAATTAATGTCGGTGTATTTGTCTTCGAAATTTATATTCTGACGTTACTGAAAAAGGAAGCGATTTTGATATGACCATCAAAGTCAACCGATTTGGGAAAATTGTCATGCATGGAGAGCACAATCTACAAAAATACTTTGTAGAGAAAATAATGAAGTTTACATACTGTGTTTAAAACAGGGACGTGAACCGATTTTGAACCGGAAAACCGCTCTTTTCTATTAATTAACTGAACCATTAACCCAACCGAAATTTTCCACAAATGTTTGATCCGAACCGAAAACCGAACCACTTTCTATAAAGATTGAAAGGTTCGTTTCAACCAATTTTCAATAGATAAATGTACNGTAATACCCATCATGTTTGTTTACCATGCGATAATATCAAATGTAAAGGCAACCCATCTCATTTGACAGACACTTGACCCATAACCTTGCGCGTTGTTGCACTTGACGCTTGACACATCAGATTCAGATTTCACAAATAAATGTGAAAAGAAATACGGAATAAGAATATGTTGTACTATGGCTTTTTGGCAACAAAAATATGAGAATTCGTATTGCATGCATGGAACGCTGGCGGGTGGAGCGCTCAAATAATTGCGGGCCAGATCTGTCAATTTGCCGTAGGCGGTATAAAACTACAAGTTTCAACAAACACAGAAATATGTCTAAGAACATTATTTAATTTTCAAGAAAGTCTGATGAATTCCCAGCCCAGAAAGCATAATTTTTTTAACGATAAAGTCCTTTTTCGGTTCCATCTATCGTCTCATAACTGTAAATGTTTATATACATATGTACACACAATAAATGGATTTGCGGGCGGGCATAACGCACTCATCTAAGCGTTAA
>NW_016239263.1:0-1075 GCF_001687245.7 Rhagoletis zephyria | reverse complement strand
CAGCAGCAGCAGCAGCAGAAGCAGTGCGACCGTCGTGCGTTCGAACTAGATTTTTTCTTTCTGACATGAGCCAAATCGCTGCTGCTGTTGTCACTGGTAGTAGTCTTGGGAGGAGGAAAATCTCGTGTGAAAGTGAAGGGAAGGCCTCCCCCTCCTCCAGCTTCTTTTTCTTCCACTTTTCAATGCGTAGTTTGACAGCACTTTTTGCTGGTGGTAATGGCGATGATTTGGGTGGCTTGTTTGCCATTGGTGGTGGTGGTAGTGGTAATGATAACAACAAATGAGATGGACTAAAGGCCGTTTGGAGGAAGTGTCCTCCTGTGATATATAAAGTCGGCCGAACCAAGGGCGCTGGTTCAATAGACTACCACCGTCAGCTGCAGCACCAACAAACAAGCGTAATTGCCAAATAATAAATATCGTCGCATCTTTCGGTGAATTCCCCTCGAACATCTTTTTTGTCAACAAACGACAGCCTCGCCACCACACTTCAAATCACCAGTTCACAATGGCACGACCTGATGAGCGCTTTCTGGGCAAGTACAAGCTCGAGTCGTCGGACAACAACTTTGACGCCTTCCTCAAGGAGATCGGTAAGTGCTGCTGCTGCTGTTCTATTTCTTCCTCCTCTTCGTCTGTTTACCTTTTTTATTGTAACCTTCTTTTTTGCTCCATTTCAACCAACACAGGAGTCGGCCTGGTGAAGCGAAAGCTCGCCAACACCACCTATCCAACGCTGGAGCTGACTAAAGACGACCAGGACTATCTTACCATGGTAAGTGAAGATAGAGAGAAAGAGAGATCATAACAATCATAATCATTAAAAACAGACATCTAAAGAAAGAACTGTTATTAACATGTTTGAAACACTTTCTCTCTTCTTCTTTCTCTTCTTTTCTCCTTCTCTGCTTCTGTTTCGCCGTCGTTGGAGTGCAGGTTGCGAAAGCGCCCTTCCGAACGCAGACGGCCCGTTTTCGACTGGGCGAAGAGTTCGACGAGGAGAGAATGGATGGAAAGGTGGTCAAGGTGAGTCGAGTGGCAGTGGCTGAGTGATCGACAGGACAGATTGTCCTCA
>NW_016239262.1:0-1075 GCF_001687245.7 Rhagoletis zephyria | reverse complement strand
CCAGAACTGACAGTTCGGACAGCGGTGTTTGGGTTCTACTTGGGCAACTTCACAGAGGACATGCACAAAACAGGTGGTGGTGGTAGTGGTGGCAGCACTGCTGACGGAAGGGGTGGGAGGTGGGGTGTGCCCGGCAGGGCGTCTGATTGGCTGAATGGTCAGAGTTTTAAAGATCCCTGATAAGAAAGTTAAAGAATCGGTTTCGATTTCGAACTGATCATCATGTTTTCACACCTTCTCCAGGCAGCAGCAGATGTCACTAGCTGACAAACTAGTCGGCGCACACTTTGACAACTTTGAAGAGAAAAACAAAACAAATACACCTCCTGCAAATCAAGCGGACCGCTTTTAGAACACAGCTCAAGATCAATCATGGTCAGTGTGCTGCTGTTATTATCATGAACATTCTGCCAAGTTCATCCTCGACTAATCATTTCTTACCTAAATACTCTCGTTTTAGAAATTCAAATTCTGCGGCGACAACGACTGCCAGGACTGGCTGCTGGCGCAGATTAATCTACTGTCAAAGTTGGCAAGTGCTTTTTATGGTTTGTTTTTAACTGTAAACAGCTAACATCTTGTTCTCTCTTCTCCAGACGTCAATCAAAGTCAAGCTGATCCTGAACGAAGTGATCGGCAACCTGCTGACCGGAAAGGAGCTTGATGTAAGCACTAACCGAAAACTGCTAGGCTTGTTACGTTCTAACTAACAATTTTTTATCAACCAACCAGTTCGCCAAAATCTGCAAGCTAACGGCAGATGCGAGGCTAAGCGAAGACGAGACAAAGGCGGCAGTGGCGGCGCTTCACTTCATCATCGCCAGCGCCTCAAAGTACGACACTGAGGGCGAGGTCCTCTCCAATGAACTGCAACAGCTCGGTCTACCTCGAGGTACTTAAGAGATTCTTAAGATTTTAAGTTCTGCTGACTTAAATTCTAAATTCAAAACATCTCATCCCTAAACTTCCTGCAGAACACTCCACCGCCCTCTGCAAGGTCTACGCGGACAATGTGGGCAAAGTGCAGGCGGCCCTCAGAGAACAAAGTCTAAGATGTGAGTTACTTTGTGGTGGC
>NW_016239261.1:0-1075 GCF_001687245.7 Rhagoletis zephyria | reverse complement strand
TGTGCTGTGAGATGCTTAGTAATCTCCCTTGTCAGGTGGTTGCGTGTGTCTGTTTGTGCTCACCATCTTGCCTAGATCAGTTGAACAAAGAAAGAGAGAGAAAGAAAAGAGGAGATNAAAAGAAAAGAGGAGAGAACTTGTGAAAGTAGTAGTTGTGGTCGAAAAAGAAGAAGGGAAAAGAGCCGCCACTTAGCAGCCAGCCAGACATGAGATGAATGCAGAGATGACTGCTGAAAGTCACACTCCGAGTCACTCTCTCATCTCATCTCTTTGAAAAGCAACCTGACCATTACCATCAGTCAGTCCACTCGTCATCGTTCACATCACCGTTGACCTCAACTGATAACAGGAGCAGCAGCAGCTGTTGCTGTCACTTTTATGTCATCTGCACCCTGCCTGCTTGTCTGTCTGCCTGTCTACTTCTTTCCTTAGTAGGTCAGCGGGGTAGAAGGTGAAGAAGGCGAAGAAGAAGTAGAAGCGGAACCTGTTAGCGAGACTGCTGCTATTACTGGCTACTATCGGTAGCTATGGCTGGTGCATGCACACTGTGCTACCGGCGCTAATGAAAGCAATGAAAGCAAGACAAGAGAGAACGAAGAGAAGTGCTTTCGAGGTTGAAGCTACTACCATCTCACCACCGATCTACATTTTCCTTCTCTCTCTCTCTCTCTCTCTCTCTCTCTTCAAAAACGCACCAGTAAAGCTGAGGTTGTGATCATACAGTCTAAAGTCTCCTGCTAACAAAAGAGCACTCCACTGGCTGAAGTTGCTTTTTGAGGAGAAGCNGACGAAGACGAGGTGATGCCAAATTAGTCACTGAAAACCTTCTGTTCGCCATACCGTCACTCTTACTCACTCTTGGTGTACACTGACACCAACACTACAACCATCACCATCACCACCACCAAACAACGACACACAATCGACAGCAGCAGCAGCAGCAGCAGCAACTCTGTCCGCCTACGAAGTCTTCGTTTTCTTCAACTTCAGTTTCAACTTCAGTTTCTTCTTCTCCGGCAACGGCAGCGGCAGCGGATTCGAAGGCAATTGGCCATTACCATCTATAGATGCGGCT
>NW_016239260.1:0-1075 GCF_001687245.7 Rhagoletis zephyria | reverse complement strand
GCCAAGTTTTGAACTTTTGAAGTTGGTGGTGGTGGTGGCAGTGGTAGTGGTCGTAGTGGTCGTTTTAAAATGTGCTTGTCTTAAAGCATTTAAATCAAACGCTTTGTGGTGAGAACAACAAAAATTGCTGCAATCGAACTTTTTTTGTTTAGCCACCGTTCTCGGCTTTGTTGTTATATTAAGTAAAAATTATTTTTAAAAATTTTAAAATTTAAGTTCATTATTCAATTTTTTTCAAAAACTTACCAAAAAAACTGATAGTCAAAAATTTTAACTTGAGTGGTTTTTAATGCAAACTTTGTTTTGTTTTAGACACATTAATTTTTTTTGTCAAACAACACTACGTTAATTGGCAGCAGAGGCAGCTGCAGTCTGCAACGGCTTTTAAGTGCTTGGAACATTTTTTGGTATGCATTTAAGCATTATGGTGATTTTATTTGGCAGTCAGTTTGGCGGTGACTTGCAAGCAGTTTGGGTGTTTTCAAACTGTTTGATAATTTGGGGTTTTTCTTTTGTGTTTGATTATATTCAATTTTTCAGTTTTGTTTTTGGTGTTCAAGTATTTAATTGATAAAATTTTTGAACATTTGTATACATCATTTGATTGTTTTATTTGCTTTTTTAGCGTTAAATTAATTATTAAAATTTTTTTGACATTAACTTACTCGTTTGTGCACATGATTCATTGTTTTTTGCCGTTTAACCTTCATCCTTAAATTAAACACACTTTTTTGCAAAAAAAATTTGTTCAGTTTTTAAAACTGCTTACCTTTGACATTGAATTCTGCCATTAAAAAACCTTGACTAGCAAAAACTACTGATATTCACTGAAGCTACCACTAAAAGAACTACTACCCAATAAACAATGTTCAAATTTAACTAGAGTTCTTTTTCAATTATTTATTGCAATAGTCAACTCACACACTCACACACACACACACAACTACACACACATCAACACTTTAATGACTATTATTACCATCTCACATACAGAAAGCTTGTGTGTGTGTGATTTATATTTAGCAACATTACTGATCACCACCAACAAGTAAACCACCATCATCATCATCGAAAT
>NW_016239259.1:0-1075 GCF_001687245.7 Rhagoletis zephyria | reverse complement strand
CATGCACACACATATACATATGCAAACTCAAAAAAATTGGGCATGAGTACCTTATGCCGTGACTGTTTTTTTTCAGCTGTTACTATTTATTTAATCAACTCCTTCACTTTCAGTAACCCATAGAACAATAAGAAAGTACAACAACATTTATCACTTACTAAGTGCAAATCACTTCGGGTAACAAGCAATGAACGCACCGCACCGCCTACGACTTTAAGCAGAGCCACTGACCTTAAAAATTCTGCGGAGATTTCTTTCTTTCTTCCAACACACTATTGCCTCCAAAACTTTACCTGAATGCTAAAGAGCTTTGCTTCTGCAAAAACTAAGGCGTAAAACTTTCTTCAAATGCCACTAAATGATTGCATTGTCCAGAGCTGCAGCGACAGCCTAACAACGACACTTCGAGGAACAGAACTCACCGAATTCACTTCAAACGAATGCGGCATTGTACTCTTCAGTTACTTATACATGCACAGCTGTGTACATTGGGGAGTGAGTCCACTTTAATACCCACCAGCCTAGTGGCTTCTATATACAAATATGAACACATACATACATGCTACTTAAGTGCGCCATCGCCGGCAAAGTCAAACAATTTTTCTGTTTTTNGTCGCAGTCACTTCCGCCGAACTGTGACTAAACCGCAGTCGTATAAAAACAAGTAAACTTAAAATGAGAACGGCGACGAGAACAAAAAGAAAACTGTATTTGTTGGTGTGGCAACGACAAGCCTGTTCAGGTAAATGCCACACCATTTACCCACAGACGCCACGGCGAAGAGGCAAAAGGTAATGAATGACCGTGGTGATGGCGGCAGGCAGTGTCGTCTGGTTGAGTATGAAAAACTTGCTGCTATGCATTTATACTTACCACTTTTCAACTCACTTCCAGCGCTCTCACAGGTATTCGTATTATATGCCATTGTGCTGCAGCTCGTTTCCTATGGTTTTTTGGTAATAAATTTCTATAGCCGGAAATTTATTCGCCCACAAATGTTCGGTTGTGTATTAAATACTACTGAAGCCGGCGTAAGCAAGCAGCAGGTAACAATAAGTTGTGAAAAGAGGGGGGG
>NW_016239258.1:0-1075 GCF_001687245.7 Rhagoletis zephyria | reverse complement strand
TTGTTGCATTTGTTTGTTTGTTTACATTTTTCGCTGAACAGCAGATTTTTGTTAGGCAAGATTTATAAAACAAGCTATCTATAAATCTTCGTTGCATATTTCATATTTAAATAGGCAATATTGGCCATTTAAGGGCAGATTAAATGTATGATCTGTAAATGATTTTTTCAAGTTAATCAGCAATCTCTAGATAAAGAGGCCATCTGTAATTGGTCCTAAATATGTACAAAAAAACAGATCTATGGGCTAAAAACACGTTGGGGATTTTGTTATGGGATGTGTAAAGTTGCATTTGCATTTGGTATCATCAAATACGGACACAAAAACCTCCATTTCCTATCTCTGTGTTTTCTCTTAGTGCAAGGTATACATGCAAAGTAAAGGGCAAATATTTACTACCTAGACAATGCCCTCTATCCTTCTTATGTATAGTTAAGAATCATAAACGTTAAAGATATCCCACGTATAGTAATATATTATTTCAAAATTTCAATTTTGTGCATCAAATGCATCAATGCAATCAAATTTTGATCAATTTACGGAGTTGGTATAGAAAAANTTTGTCTTTTAATTAAAAAAACGTAAATTTTTCCAAAAATTTTCATTTACTTCGCGCTCTTATTTGATCGTGAGCCATTAAAAAAAATTATTAGATCTTTATAAAAAAGCATATCAAAATCAGTTTTCCAAAAGTCATAAGTAAATTATAATCGAATAATGAATGGCTTAGTAATGCTTTATTTAATAATAATAAGTATATCCCTGTTTTCGTTCTTTCTTAGAAATGTTTTTGTTTGGTTCGTTTTTTTTTTCTTTTAAGAGACCAACAGTAGTTGGAGAGCATACTAATTTTGCCTTTTCCAACATAATGATGTTCAAATCTTTAGAATTTACTGGTTAAATCGTTCTCCTTGTTCATCGATCATCTGACCTAAATTTGATGGAAACATATTCAAATGAGCATGCAGATGGAGCAATTTAATGGACATATTGCAACCCATGGCATGGTAGGCAGACAGCATGTCACTTACTATAGGGCTATTCGCGATTCGGTGCATAAGAGCTGACAAATTTA
>NW_016239256.1:0-1076 GCF_001687245.7 Rhagoletis zephyria | reverse complement strand
CCACCAGAAACTGCCACCCAAGCATTTTGTTGTGCTCTGTTACGGGGAGTACTTGGGCCTTGCTGTGTAGGTGGTGCTCAGGCGACATCAGAAGGCACCCAGTCGCTGTCCGGAGTGCGGCGTTCTAACAATTCCACTGCGTCCAACTTGTCCCCGGCGACCAAACTGGTGCTGCATAATTTAGAACCGGCCGACCAGTTGCCTTGTATGTTGCCAGCAACGNGGAGGAGGCTCCTCCTCTACCAGTCGTCTTTTGGGGTGTTCGCTTCTGTGGCATCCCACCAGAAACTGCCACCCAAGCATTTTGTTGTGCTCTGTTACGGGGAGTACTTGGGCCTTGCTGTGTAGGTGGTGCTCAGGCGACATCAGAAGGCACCCAGTCGCTGTCCGGAGTGCGGCGTTCTAACAATTCCACTGCGTCCAACTTGTCCCCGGCGACCAAACTGGTGCTGCATAATTTAGAACCGGCCGACCAGTTGCCTTGTATGTTGCCAGCAACGTTTCTTTATCCTTGCCCCAGGTGCTGCCGGCGAGCGCTTTAAGGACCTTGTTGCGGCTCTGTACTTTGTTGACAACTGCGGTTGTGTGCGTGGAGAAGGAGAGCAGGCTATCAAAGGTGGCCCCTAAAATTTTCGGGTTGTTTACAGTCGGTATTGGTGTGCCATCAACGTGAATTCCTAACTCCAGCCTGACCTCCTTTGTCCAGGTGGTGAAGAGGGTCGCCGACGCTTTCGTTGGGCTGTGTGTTAGGCTCCTTGCAGTGAAGAAACGAGAAAGGCTGGAGAGATAGCCGGTTACTTTTGAGCAGAGGTAATCAATTCCATTCCTAGACGCCAATATCGAGCAGTCTTCTGCGTACCAGATCAGGGAACCTCCCACAGGTGGCTGGAGGAGCTTCGAGATGTAGAAGTTGAACAATAAGGGGAAGAGGACACCACCTTGTGGAACCCCTTGTTTTACCCTTCTTGGTTTCGAGGTTTGATCTCTGAAGTAATCTTCAGACGACTGTCGACCAGTCATATAATTTGCCGACCATCGCTTGAGTCCCTGTGGAAGTGAGGAGGCCTCAATGTCTT
>NW_016239254.1:848-1076 GCF_001687245.7 Rhagoletis zephyria | reverse complement strand
GACCTTTTAATCAGATGTAAAAAAATTAGTAAAAGTGGTAAACAATCTTTCTTTGAAATGGGAGTGCTATTGATATGAACGATAACGTACATACGTAAATGTATTGATTTTTTTTTAATTTCCAATGTTCTTCATTTTAAATATTTTTCGTTTAGTTTTTATTTAAGTACTATGTCTCATACTCCATAAACCATTTAAATTCAAATTCCTAACTGTGCTGCAAACTTA
>NW_016239254.1:0-766 GCF_001687245.7 Rhagoletis zephyria | reverse complement strand
AATTTTAGTGTAGTAAAGTGTAATCTTGCATCTTAAACGAAAATATTTAAATAGGAGAATGCCTTCAAGAGCGTGCGTAAAAAGAGTTATAAAAAATCAGCGCGATTAATTATACTAAAATTTCGTCCCCTCAATAGCGTATAATTTTTTTTGGGTTTTGAGAAAATTGAGTTTAAAGTTTTTGTTTTTTTTTTGTTTGAAGGAAATTTTTGAACAAGAAATTATACACAATTTTTTCCAATGACATTTTGACCCACTTTGTGGAAGTAGAATTTGACGAAATTTTGACCAGACAGAATCAATGATGGAGATTCTAAATATGCAATAAAAAAATAATGGCGTATGAGCACATACGCTATTGTTATATTGAGGGGACGATTTAATGCACTGCATACTTATAAACTCTGATTTAAAATATTGAAGTTTTTATAACAGTTTCTAGAATTCTACTAAATTTCCAACACAGTTAGAAACGTGAATTTATTTGTTTATGCTATAATACTTATGAGCCATTCTTAAATAAAAAATTTACGAAAAATATTTAGCATGAAAACTATTGTGAATATTCAAAATTCTATATTTCTTATGAGATGCCGGAAAGTCTATGTATTTCATTTCAATAAATTTAATGCAATTTAACGCTGAGTTATCACAAATAATCATTCAATATATCACCGTTTTTCTCATNCTTTAACGCTGAGTTATCACAAATAATCTTTCAATATATCACCGTTTTTCTCATTTTTTGACACGACTTAGTTCAGAT
>NW_016239253.1:0-1076 GCF_001687245.7 Rhagoletis zephyria | reverse complement strand
AAATACATTTTGATTTTAACAATTTGATTAAGTCATCAAATCAGAAAAATACAAAAATAGAGTTGTCATTATTATAAAGAAATTACACCAGAGATAGTCACTCACAGAAGTACGTATTTTGCATTGATTATCGTATATATTTCTCATTTTTTTAAAATAAATTCTTTTAATAAAAATATAATTCATATACAACAAAAATATTTTTAACAAAATTTAAAACCTTCTTAATAGTTTCTTTTAGGAAAAACTGGTGCATGCAATTGTATAGCCCATTCAATTAAAAATCTTTATATTAAAGAACTCTTCAGTAAAAAATTTTTTGTGTTGGTGTTGGTTGATTTTTCCGACAGGGTGGTAAGATGATTTATTTTGGAACGAATTTCCTTGTCAAGTTTGGTTTGCAGACAAAATTTTTTGTTAAAAAATCTGTTTAGAAAAGTTTGAAAGTTTGCAGAATATACCTTACTTTTCCAGAGTTTGAAATTTTGTTTTTAATATTTTTATTGAGCTTTGTACCACGATTGTNTCAGACTTCTTTTTTCTAGACTTCAGCAGGGAAATTTTGGTTTTCATGGTTTCTGTTGTAGAATTGGATACAGTTTTATAAAATAATCAAACCAAAATACTTCTGTGAATAGCAAGCATATTAGCACAAAATTACGACGCAAAACATTTAATTGAGTAAATAAAATCTTGTTTTCGCTTAATGCACCTTTCACCACACGTACGCGTTTAATTCAAGCAAAATTGCTGATTTCAGTAAAAATTCACTCAAATTATCAATACAAGTAATTTTTTGTGGTTGCTCCTTTTTATACTTAAATTTTTTTTATAATCTTTACTAATCGGGGTTTTTTTTTTTTTTTACGAGTTTTTTCGCATTTGGTAAATGGCCAAAGAACTTTTTTGTGAGTGTTTACAAGTACATATCTGTAGTTCGACTGAAAAGCTGAGGGAAGCCAAAATGTTTGTTTACTAGGCGTTTGTGTGAGTATTATGCTATTCAAATATATGCACCACATATGTACACGTGCACATATGTATGTATGAAAATACATATGCCTCAGCACGTACAT
>NW_016239252.1:0-1076 GCF_001687245.7 Rhagoletis zephyria | reverse complement strand
CAGAGCAATGGGCGATTTTTTTGCCTCCCACAAATCGACCCGGCCTAATATATATATATCAGGGTTTCTGTGATACTTTCCTTTTCGAATATTAGGAAGTTTAAATANAGCACTCTAAATGGGTCAAAGTGGGATTTTTCAAAATTTGCCCCTACCCAAAAGTTCGACCCAAATTGGGGGACATCAGAATTCGTTTTAGAGGTATGGTTCCTTCGGCAAAGTTTCTTATTTTGATCCCTAGAATATGATTTTCACAGAGCAATGGGCGATTTTTTTGCCTCCCACAAATCGACCCGGCCTAATATATATATATCAGGGTTTCTGTGATACTTTCCTTTTCGAATATTAGGAAGTTTAAATATAATAAATTTTCTTTATTTATATCTTTTAGGATTTCGGGGTGATTGGCGGTTATCTTTTTTAGGGGAAACCCTACTGAGTTGCGGGCTTGTATCACTTGCGCTTCGTACGCTTGGGGTAAGCTGTGGCTTCCAGACAGGATGTGATCCACATATGTTTGTGTTTTTAACACCGGGGATGCTAGGGGTAATTTTTCTTTTATATCGTTTGCCAATTCGTGAAGTGTTCGAATGGCAAGAAAGGCGGCGTAAATTACGCCAAATGTTACCGTTTTGAGTTTATAGTCACATATTGGACTATTAGGTGAATTTCGAAATATAATGCGCTGAAAGTCTTGATCGTCTTTGTGTATTAGCATTTGTCGATACATTCTTTCGGCGTCTCCGTTAAACACGTAAATCAGAAGCATTAAATTGGGTAGTAATGTGGGCCCTGTGAGCAAAATGTCATTCAAAGAATTGCCCGAACTTGTACATTTCGAGGCGTTGAAGACTACTCTTACCTTGGTTGTTTTTTTTATCTGGTTTTACAACCGCATGATGGGGTAGGTAAAATAAGGTGTATTTACCTTTAGTTATCTTTTCATATGGATTTAATTTTTCCATATGATCTAAGTCGTAAGTCGAGATATTCTTCCAGGACACCATAGTATGCTGATTTAAGCTCACCTTTTTTAAGTAGGTTTTTTTTCATACTTAAAAACTGCTGAAGCGCAG
>NW_016239251.1:0-1076 GCF_001687245.7 Rhagoletis zephyria | reverse complement strand
ATGAGTGTAGGTTTACTATTGGCCAAGGTTGTGGCTGTGACATGGAATATATTACTTGTGCTTAGTTCAATTTGTTGGCAACAAGAACTTAATCAATAAGTTTACTTGTTAAACCAAAACCGCCACGGTTCGTTTGGTGAGTATGTAGTTACAAAAAAAAATATGATAAAAAGGATATTGTGCTAAACTGGGAAATAACTTATAGAGGAGCGAGGAGTACTATTGCAGAATAATGTAAAAATCTACAATTTGTCTGCGCGCTGAGGCAAATCAATACGTTTCGACAGTATACCTATTTAAGTAAATATAAATCGATAATTGCTTACGTATCATAATCAACCTGGTCATNGCTTCTAATGATTTTATCGCATTTGATTATTTGCTTTTTATTTAATCAGTTATTTTTTGTATCAACATTATTCGTTTATTAGTTTTTTCATTCTTATCTACACGATCATACAGTGTGCTATTGCACTCAAAAGCTTCTCGTTCGTAATATTTTATCTGTTAATAACAAAAATAAATCTGCAATTTTATCAATGAGTTTATCGGTTCTTTACCGCCGTTTTGACATACTTATCTATACAAATTTACAGCCTATCTTCATATTTCGAAGCACTAACTATTTCCCTCATAGTGGGAATGCAATCGTAATATTTGTTAATTGCTTTTTAAGTCCACAAATATTTGTTTGGCAGTGTCGTATGTATATACATAAATATTTAGAATAGTGTATGGGTAACCCATTTACCGGAAATGTAGCATTTTCGTCAAATATCAAATAACTATTTAAGTAGATGAATACTGATCCTTCTAGGCAAATATTTGAAGTCGAATTTATAAAAAATGTATTGCGTTTTTCCGGTGTGAGCATACAAGTACTTGAACAAATAATTTCCTTTCGCACCTGAAACTATAAACTAGACTTTTACGACTATGCATGGATAAGTAAACAGACACTGTCCCAGTAAATACGATAGCTTTCCTTCTAGCGGCTAAAACCTTCGGCAGGGTAGAGAGGTGTAACGTTCTGCCATCACATTGAGTTATTTGCAATACTTCGCTACCACTTCCAT
>NW_016239250.1:0-1076 GCF_001687245.7 Rhagoletis zephyria | reverse complement strand
GTCCGATGAGTGAAATCAGCTATAGCTTTAAGAATTGCCAGCGCGTCAGTTGGTGAAGCGTCCTGGTGGCGCACTGTATTTCAGAGTTCCTTGGATATATTTAAATTTGTTAGTATATTACATTGTTCCGTAGTAGTATACACAAATTTGATAAACGTCATGTGTGAGTTTTATGAACTAATTTTAAACAAACACATTGCAGAGCAATAAATTTTAGAGTATAACTTTACTGTTTCTCTTCTTCAACGTAAGATAAATTAAGGAGCTAATCAAAGCGATCGCTGACCAACTTACGATAACACTTACTTAAAACGTTTTTTTTTTTTAAGTTGCGCTTCCCCTCAGAATTGAGCTGAATGTTTTTTAATATCCTGGGGCTTCGAATCATCAAAATAAAACAGTAAAAAAGTTACTGGCAAAGACTTCGACAAGAGGGACAGCTTTTAAACTTTTACGGAAATGTACATAAAATTTTATATAAGAAATTTTGAGTTTTTATGTATAAAGTTTTCGGAATTATTTTAAGAAAGTATTTACATTTTAAAGAATCATATGTATACAAACTTCGTGAGAATATATATTTTCTTCGAAACTAAAGCACTCCCATTCGGTTTGCGCCGCTGTTTTCCACACTGTTCATAGATGGAAATATTCTTATCGAAAACAAAAAATAAAATAATTATAAATCATCAGCAATTGCATACGCTTTCTCATCGCTTTGGTCTAAATTTGTATTGACTTTCAATTGCCAGTCTATGCCATTCATAGTTTATTAAAAGGAGCTTTTTTCGCACAGACGAAAAACTTGTCGAAAGACGAAAACGGGACACCACCAATACAAAGAAGTACAAGCGAGTAGATTTCAGTAGAGCTTCAGCTTTCTTCTTTGCCAAAAATTGTGAATTTCAAACCAACTTTTCGGAATAGTGAAAATTAGGCGAGGCCTATTAAAGCGTCTAGCGCGTAAGCTTCTCTTCGTAAGCTCATTTTTTATAATCTCGTTCTTCTCCTCATTACTGATGGGAGCAAAACTGCGGTACGCACAGCAAACCGACTATTCGACGGATTTTAATGGC
>NW_016239249.1:711-1076 GCF_001687245.7 Rhagoletis zephyria | reverse complement strand
TTATATGGTGCTAACACCCAATTTCTCGAAAGCAATTTAAGTGAAAAATGATTTTAATTTTATATGTATGTAAATTGACGGAAAATAAAAAATTATTTTCCGTTTAAATTACTGGTGAAACCGGCTTTAAACAAACGAAAGAAAAATTGTTAAAACTGGTCAAAAATAGGAATAAAATATTATTAAAAAAAATAAAAATAAAAAAAATTTTCCCTGTGGCAGGGCTTGAACCTGGTACCTCAGACATACCACGCGAGTGCTTTGCTCTGTCGGCCATTGCGACTGTTGGAGCGCCGCGAGCAAAATGGCATACTAATGCTTTTCATGGGGGATGAATTGGCAGACTATCTCATCAACTGGTATGA
>NW_016239249.1:0-580 GCF_001687245.7 Rhagoletis zephyria | reverse complement strand
AATTCTAGTTGACTTTCTTTGCTTTCCCTGCAGGGATATATATCTCACGAGTTGTTTTTTTAGTGACACTCCCTTCTCCCGCCAGAAAAGAAACGATAAAGCATTCTTCTTACATTTATTTCAATCAATGGAGTTCCAGAAATAAGTTCAATAAAAAATAAATCAAGTATTTAAACAGTTTTAGCCTTAGAATGGTTATCTACGCGAAAAAGTACCGAAATTACTAATTTTTTCATTGTCACTCGAAAAAACCAGAATTTTTTTTTTTAATAACTTTGGGAAGATTTCAGATAGAATGTTTAGATCAGAGGCAATGAAAGTTGGCACCAAATAAAAGATATCTGTCAAGTTTCAAAAGTGTGCCACCAAATTAAACAAAAAATGGCAGCATGCAATTTTGTAATTTTTGAAACTTAACGATTTTTTTTTTTAAATACTTCAAAATGTTAACTTTAAACGATGAAAATGTTCTTTTACCAAAACGAACCAAATCTGGAGTAATAAAGCTAGTGTGCCAAAAACTCCAATCTAAGAATTACACTGGTCTACAAATTTCAACTTTTTTTCTGCGAATAAGACG
>NW_016239248.1:0-1076 GCF_001687245.7 Rhagoletis zephyria | reverse complement strand
ACATGTTGGTAATTTACTTGCAAATAATCATTTTATTTTATTATAGAAAGGAGAAATTATGAAAAGTTATGCAGCATTTCAGCAAAGAATGGAAAGAAAGGCAGGAAAAATTACTTAAAGAAATTGATGAAAAGGACGGAAAATATTTGGGTAGTGTGCAACAACTGTTGGAAAATAACCGCAATGAAACAGCCAAGATGCTAGAAGATGACCGCAAAGAGACTGCCAAAATGTTATCGACTTTTCTAACCCCTTTAAAGCCACAACCAGCCTCACAATTTTTGAGTTCTCAACAGTTCGATTGTTTTGGAAATGCCAATATAGCTTCAAANACCGACATATTTTCGTCAACATATGTCTCATCAGTTGGAGCTGATCTTAACTCATCCGATATTTCCGTTGAATAGCTTTGATTTTGAAAAAGCATACATTATTATCCATACTATTTAGCATTAAAGTAACGACACCAACCATGGATTTTCGAAAACAGTATTTCAATGTTAAGTACCTTCACATTTTTATTCTATTATAAAAAGATAATGTAATTTTCAGTTCTTTGTTCTGCAAATTTCTTGTATATTAAACAAAGTTGCGTACGTAAGACCGAGTTATGCTGTATTTTATTAATATTTCTTATTAAAACTTTGTACAGTGACTCAAACAAATGCTCACAAGTTGATTATTTTTAAATGAGATGAGATTCCCGTAATGGAAAATTATTTTTTAAATGTGTTTTTAGGTGGTTTCTTAAATCCTTCGGATCAACATTTCCATCCACAAGTACCTCTAGGGAAATAAAATCTTGTGGTTGTTGATATTCTTGGTGCCCATAAGACCAAGATTCTAAATACACTTCTTTTTGTTTTTCAACAAAGTTGTGTAAAATAGTGCATGCTAAAACCACTTGCGGTACAAACGATGGATTTACATCTATTCGTTTTCCAATGCACCGCCATCTGCCTTTTAGCCTCCCAAAAGCATTCTCCACTACTATCCGGGCTGAGCTCAGATGGCAATTGAAAGATTCCTCAAGCTCCCGGTATATGGCTTCAATAACCATGTCAAAAGTGGATAAG
>NW_016239247.1:0-1076 GCF_001687245.7 Rhagoletis zephyria | reverse complement strand
CTACATTTTGAGACACTATTTGGAACGAACTGTGAACACCCCAATTGACTTTTTCACTATTTTGTTCTTACGTGGTCTTGTGTCTTTGGGCACGGTTATACGGTCAGTATTTATTGACGTGATCCAAGTATCGCGATATTTATTGACATGTAGCATTCGTGCGCGATTCATCAATCCATTAATTGAACAAATTTTAATTAACATTGGAAATTTTAAAATAATTGTGGAATGCATTATCTGTAAATTATACGTACAAAATAAAAATATTTTCTTGCGTCATAATAAGCGTTCAGCACAAAAATTATGCAAATACTGACGCGATAAATATTGAACAATTACTGACCGTGTGACAGAGCCCTTTCGTTCATGAAGACCTCTATTGTTATCGAAGATACCGATTTAATGTTATGTGTGGTACACATTGGCGATCAAAATCGACAGTTTTGCTTAAATTTCAACCGTAAACATTTTTGAGGTTGACTGTCAGTTAGCGGCTATTTAAGTTTTGACTTACAGTGTGTTCCAAAAATGCTCAGCCAAGCGAACATGCTTCGCAGCGTACACGCATGTGTTAAATATCGGTATGTACCAGCAAAAATTATCAACTTACCCTCAAAATCAACTGTCACTTTGCTCTGCTACTTTGCAGAAAAGGAAGTCAAATCGTGATAATTTTTGATAACTATCAGGTTATCGAACAGACCTAAATTATTAATTGGAAACATTTACGATAAGGGAAATTCTCCAAAAATAACAACATTGGACATGAAAAAGTACAATTTCTACTCCATTTTCTCATATATTTCCACAAAACCCTGCAGGTGTGACTATGATATATACAAAATTTTCCATCGATTTTAAAACGAAAGTGTAAAAACAAGCGAAAATGTAAAAAATTGGACCTTTGCAAATAATAATTAAACTATCCGAAGTTGTTTATATGAGCACTGTATTGTACAGTATGTTAATAGCTTATAAAGCAAATTAGGCAACAAATGAAAATCCATATTGCAGAAGTTGAAAGCGGTGGAAACAGTGGAATACCGATAAAGGCAACACGAATACAGCAACTGGAT
>NW_016239246.1:0-1076 GCF_001687245.7 Rhagoletis zephyria | reverse complement strand
TTTTAGAAAATAGCTACTTACAAAACCTTTAATAATTGAATCATGGGTATCACATTTCTCTCTGTTTTGTACTCAGTTATTTTCCTCTCTGTTTTTGTTGATGTGCTGTCAAAACACGTCTAATTGCCTATCAGCTGTGATTTTTGCTAAAAATAAAAATTAGTAAAATTATACAGAACATTTCCAAATACATAATTGTAAAGTTGTTATATGTGTCTATTTGTGTATAGAAATTCAAATTAAAAAAAGCAGAACCACCAGGTCAGCTGTGAATTTCTGGAAAATTTCGAGCATCCGCAGGCGAGAAGCAACAAATGTGATCTACTTATTTGCGTCTTGCTTTATAAAACCAAACACATCGACGCAAAGGGTATCGACGCCAAACCCCCCAAGCGCCATGCTACATTTACGCCGCGGAACCGGCANACAGCAAACTGCCGACGCTGGTGAACCGGCACAAGCCAATGTGCTGCGAAAACGTAAGTTCAAACCGCACGAGCCTGAAGGTACTGCATCCGATGTCAACTTGCCTGAACAAGCTCGTGTCGTTATATGTGGCGGTGGCACTGTGGGTGCATCAGTAGCCTATCATCTGGCACTGCAGGGCTGGGGCAAAGACACTATCCTAATTGAGCAGGACAAAGTAGGTAGCGGCAATCCTTGGGCAGCTAGCGGTTTGGCTGGCCGCTTTGAGCCAAGCTACTCGGAATTGCGATTAGCTGAGTACTCAATAGACTTGGTTAAATCATTGACGGTGCAAGGACTGCCCACGGGTTGGCAGCAAGTGGGCAGCCTAAATTTAGCACGTACTTTCGATCGCATGACCGTATTCCATCGCATGCGCTCACAAGGGCGCGCTTGGGGTATCAACTGTGAGATATTAACCGCCGACGAATGTAAGGAGCACTGCCCGATGATTGAGACGAGCGATTTAGCTGGTGGTTTATGGATACCTGAAGATGGTGTTTGCGATCCAAAGCAAGTTTGCAACTCGTTTATTGATGAAGCGCGACGCTTGGGCGTACATGTAGTGGAGCATTGTGCGGTATTGAAGATTAACAGCGCACATGGTAAAG
>NW_016239245.1:0-1076 GCF_001687245.7 Rhagoletis zephyria | reverse complement strand
GTACAGTTTAATGTTTTGTTTTTTATTCAGTTTATTTCAAGGATTGGAAGGAATTCGAAATTTGCATATTTCCAGTGGTGTTAATGCATCGATTTATTTGTCACTTTTTTACTATTATTAAATATAATGAGGATTACACTACACTAAGATATGAATCCTTACTTTCTTTTCAAGACCGAATTTAATAGTTTTCGAATATTCGTTATTCTCCATTTGAGTTAATTATTTTTATCTCTTCAATAACACCGATGCCTTTCCGTAGAGACCAACCTTTGGTTTTAAATTGTTTTATCTAAGTAGAACTGGAATTTAAGTTACGAGTTGATAAAACCAAATTTGAACCCGAATCGCGGCATTAGTGATCGGGTGATTATTTGTTTCGAATCGAATGAAACAAAATGGCAGCTGTTTTCTCCAGAATACAATTTATTTATTTATTTATATATTTAGTCTACTGAACAGTTAAATTCTTACAGACTTAGGACAGATGCTTAATTAAAAATTCTAAAGATATTAAGTTTAAAATTAGAAAAGGAAGTATTAAAATCTATGAGAGCAGAATAAGTGTTACACAACCGGATACATCTTGTTAACGGTTCATTAATGCCATAATTTGCAACATGCGTTGATTCCTCGAACAATCGAGTATTTCTTAAATTACGTGAAGGAATGTGAGCCTTAAAAAATTTTAATATACTTCCACAGTTAATTCTACCATTTTTTAGATTATAAACAAGGATCAGGGAAGCACATGTTCTTCTGTCTTGTAGCGATTGTAGTCCAAGAAGCTTGCGTCTACTTATGTAGGGCAGATAGTTTGCAAACCCGAACATTTTAGAAAGAGCAAGCTTTGTAAACACTTTTTGTACTCTTTCGACTTTCTTTGTACGGACTTCATAAAAAGGATTCCACACTAGAGAGCAGTACTCCAAATGGCTTCTAACTAGAGAAGTATACCTACTTCTTAGAGTTAGAGGGTCTCTAAAGTCCGCGGTGTTCCTTTTTATAAAGATAATCCTTCCAAAAGCTTTTGAAGTTATAAGATCGACATGCTTGGAAAAGGTAAGCTTACTGTC
>NW_016239244.1:0-1076 GCF_001687245.7 Rhagoletis zephyria | reverse complement strand
TCTAAATCTTTTTATCTCAACTGTCTGTAAGAAAACATTTTTCTGTAGATTAAATAAAAAAATAAAAAAATACAATAACATTTTTCAAACAGATGGCAACCCTCCCTAAAAATATTTTCGACAGTAAAANTGTAGATTAAATAAAAAAATAAAAAAATACAATAACATTTTTCAAACAGATGGCAACCCTCCCTAAAAATATTTTCGACAGTAAAATTTCCTAAACCTCTTTAGTTTGATACCCATATTGCAATATTCAATTTATCTTAATTAATTAAATTAAATTAAAATATTAAAACAGGTGGCAACTCTAAAAAAATATTTCTGCCTGTAAGCCTTCTTAGGCATCTTTCGTTTGACACCCATACCCGAAGCGAACGACGAGAAATAGGCAGAATGTTCGAGGAAAATGTTCCACAAAGAGAAACGTCAAGTTGGATGAACACTGCGAACAGCGAGAGAAAGAGAATGAGCGATGAACTTCAGAACGTTCTAAAGTTGCCATGAGTGCGAGCGCAGGTATATAAGGGCGCCACCAGACACCGGAGTGAGTTAGTTACAAGTCAGCAAGCTACAAATAAAGTGAGTCGCGAATAAGCAAGCTATAAGTTTAATTGTGTTAACAAGTTTTGTAAAGCGTTGTAATTGCTTTAACGAGTTTTGTAAAGTGCTTTTACGGTATTCGCGAATATTAATTTCATTTCATTTCTTTATTAAGTCTATGGTTACAAACCTTACAGAATAGAGGTACAACATCAGCTTAAAGATAAAGCTTACAAACTAAACTACATAATTAGAGATAATTGGATTCAAGCTTAGATAAAAATAAGGATCTAGGAAGAGCGAAATCTAAATCGAGGCTACTAAATATACTATTAAGCTCAGTAAGGGCCCTTATAATAGGGGCGAAATTTAAGTAATTAGATTTGGCAGTTTTCACATGAAACGGATAACGAAAGCGGAGTGCTCGATGGGGAACGTTAAAACCTATCTGCTTAAGGAGATCAGGACAATTAATGAATAATTGTTGTTGTACAATAAAGTTAATTGTACTACAACTTGGTCATCGTTAGCAT
>NW_016239243.1:0-1076 GCF_001687245.7 Rhagoletis zephyria | reverse complement strand
TGCTCGATTTGTCTCTAAACATTACCGACGAGTGTCGACCACTCAAATATTTTTCCGACCACCGTTTGAGCCTCTGTGGGAGAGATTAAGCCTCTATATCTTCTAGTAGCGTGGAATGGCTGACAGTGTCAAAAGCCTTTGACAGGTCCAACGCTACTAGAATCGTTTCTCACAGGGACGTTTACGGTTAAGGCCACGAGTTATCTGAATGTTTATGGCGGTAAGTGCTGTTGTTGTACTGTGCACTTTACGGAAACCATGCTGATGCTTCGCTGGGGTCAGGTGGTTCGCGAAATACGGGAGCAGCAGGGCTTCAAGTGTCTTCGCTACCGGGGAAAGGAGTGTTATCGGTCGATACGAATCTCCTTTGTTGGCGGGTTTCCCNGGGGATGATGAGAGTGGTCATAGACAAATTAAGGACCTCCGTTGGGTACGCTACTGCCGCAGGACCCAAATTTTTCAGCATCAGCATGCATATTCCGTCGGGACCCATGGCTTTGGAGGCTTTCGCCTTCCCGATGGCCACCTGAACTTCACCGCAAGTGAAAGCAAGGGGGGCACAATTTGTTGGCAGTTTGTGCAGCCTTCTGGTCACTCCACGCTTGGTTTTGTCCACCGGAGGATGCAGTATGCACTGCCGGCTAAAGTAGAGCGCGCATCGCTTCGGGTCCGACGAGGCATGGTCGCCGAAAGAAATTTCGACTCTGTCGTCATGCTTCGTCGGNCACCTGAACTTCACCGCAGGTGAAAGCAAGGGGGCACAATTTGTTGGCAGTTTGTGCAGCCTTCTGGTCACTCCACGCTTGGTTTTGTCCACCGGAGGATGCAGTATGCACTGCCGGCTAAAGTAGAGCGCGCATCGCTTCGGGTCCGACGAGGCATGGTCGCCGAAAGAAATTTCGACTCTGTCGACATGCTTCGTCGGATTGGACAGTGACCTCACGGTTGACCATAGCTTACTCACCCCAGAGGTGAAGTTACAAGTCTTCAGATGTTCTTCCCACTTCTTTCGCTTTTGTACGTTCACTACCGAATCTCCGCGTTGAGATCCCTGATACGGGGATCTCCGGGATCGG
>NW_016239241.1:0-1076 GCF_001687245.7 Rhagoletis zephyria | reverse complement strand
GGCGATTTTTTTGCCTCCCCACAAATCGACCCGGCCTAATGTACATACAAGAACATACGGAAAGAAGACACATGGGAAATATCTAAAAATCAAAAGTCCGCAGTAAGTAGTTGAAATGAGTCATGATTCATGAAAACTGAAAAAAAAACCTCAGGTAGAGACTTCTGCAGCCGCTTAAAATTTGCTTCGGAGGCAAGTAGACCAAGCTGTTTACCAAACGTTGTTTCAATTCAGGAGTAAAGTCCTCTCTCGACGTACGAAAACCATACTCTATAAGTCACTCATCATTTTCGTGCTGGTATATGGCGGAGAAGCATGGACAATGACAACATCCGCTGTGGCGGCTCCTGAAATGTTCGAGAGAAAGATTTTTTTGGCGGATTAACGCCTCTCAATTGCTTATTAATCACTTTTCAGCTTTTATTTCTGATTTTTTGAAAACATAACTAAGCCCATTTGATATGTATTTAGTAGTCAACGATTTGCTTCATTTAATCGGTTTCACTGGTTGTGGTCGCGACTGTGCTGCAATTGGTGATTTTGTTGTCGTCGATATGGGTGCAATCGCAGCTGCTGCCTTGGGACCGACGGCCGCTGCAGATGCTTTCGAATTGGCGGCAGCATTATTTGCCGTTGTTTTTGCTACCACGCAAGCATCCTCACAGGTCTTCAAGAAGCCAAATTTATTGTCATTGCCACGACAGCCACCGAATTTGAAGGGCTCACAGGCATTTGTTTGCGCATTGTAGTAGAAGCGATCGAGATTCATGCGACACGGACCAGGCTCCTTAGGCTGTAGGCATTTTGGATCTGAGGAATGCGAATTTTAATAAGTATGTAAATATTTAGTTACATAAATATGGAAATTGATTAAATCGAATACACGTTTTAAGTTTTATTTTTTTTTTTGTTATCGCTCACTCACCTTGCACTCGCGCTGCCACACCCGCCAGCCCACCACCAGCTGTATTCGTTTGTGTTATCTGTTTATTTTGTGGAGCGCTCAAAACTGCGCTAATCGCGATGGTCAGCAGAAATCCACGTAAACACATCTCAAAATGAGCCGCTGCCATTCT
>NW_016239240.1:0-1076 GCF_001687245.7 Rhagoletis zephyria | reverse complement strand
TTTTTTTTTTCGTAAAAACTGTAACAGTAAAACCGGCAAGAGGGGCTAAATGCCGAAGGCTATTATAGTCTCCGCTGCAAACGGCTGAGTGCAACAGAATGCATTTGTATACATACTACATATGTACATATGTGTGTATGTATGTATGTGTTTGCACCAAAATATTCAGACCAAAGTGCAAAGTTGGGGGGATAGATGTGCCTAACTATATCCAAAGGGTCGCTCATTTAGAATGGTTACATAAATGTATTTGTACATACAAACAAAAGGCTGTAGACAGTAACGCGGGTAACTGACATAACTTCCACGGACATAACTTCCATGGACCCGTGGAAGTTATTGTAGACTTAATTTCCATGTCATGACTTAACTTCCACAATAGTTCGATCGCCAGAGAGGGGGAGCACCATCCAGTGAGCGAGCGGAGCGTTCCCATAATTATAACAATTTAAGCTCAATAAAAATTGTTGAGTATAATTTGTATAAGGCCATAAATAGCAAAAACAAATTGTTTAATTTATATGATTTTAACTATATAAATATGTACATACATATATACTAAGGATAAATTATAATATCATTCGAACAATACTTTGAATATTTACTTGATATTCACGGCAATTTGCAATCCCTGAAATATTGTGACAGAATTCGCATAATATTACATGACCACAGGGACCACAGGGAATCGCACCGATTTATTTTACAGCTTATACAGATTTTGAGATTTCCAGAATTTCGAACTTCTTGAAGCTCGTCAGAAGTGTTTACGTTCGAATTTTCCTTAAGAAAACTCGAACAAGTCATCATCCAATTCGTTCTCAATTTCAATGTTCAATTCGTCTTTTTTTCAACGTTTTCTAATAACGATTTCTCGAGACCTTCAATAACAATTGTTCGATATCTATTTGGTCCTCTAACAATAACTTGGAGGACTTATCGATTTCAGGATCCCGTCGAAGAGTTTTCTTTTGTCTCGACTGTCGGCTGATAACCATCATTCATAACTCACAAAAGTTGGGTAGATATAGCATCCTCTTCTGAGATTAGAAGCGAAAGAAAACGGAAGAAATTCC
>NW_016239239.1:0-1076 GCF_001687245.7 Rhagoletis zephyria | reverse complement strand
ACACCATTCATTCCGCTTTCAAATGATATCTGTGGGGATACTTCTGCTAGGGTCAAAGATGGACATGCGAATACATATGTACAGTGGGTGACAAAAGTCTACGTACAGATAATTTTTCGCAATTTTTTTTTTTAAATATAGTTCATATTACAAAAAAAAAATAAAATAAAATTTGTAAGCTTTGTGCAAAATTCAGAATAATTCAATAAATTTGAAATTTGCGTATAAATTTTGAACTTTTTAATTCGATTTTCTAGAAAGACTTTGAGAATGTATGTAGTTTTGTAGATCATTACAAGTTACTAAAAAATCACGTTGATTTTTGACAATTTTTTTGCTTACCGTGTCAGGTAGTTTCCCCATACAAAGCATATTTTTTATATGGAAGAAAATGCCTAGCACCGTCAACAAAACAAAAAAATGCCAAAAGTCAACGCGAACTTTTAGCAACTTGAAAGTTGCACATTGTCGTACTAAAGTTTAATGGGCAACAAAACTGCATGCTCAAAGCTTTTGTAGAAAATTTAATTAAAAAGTTCCATATTTGTATGCAAATTTATTGAACTTTCCTGAATTGTGCATAAGGTTTAGAAATGTTATTTTTATAATTTTTGTAAACTATCCTTTTCTTAAGCATTAGCGAAAAGAAATTAGAAGAAGAAACTTTGCATTCATTGTAAAAAGTTCTCCGTATGTTAACTTTTGACGCGCACTGCATACAAATGTACGTTTGTGCACAGTTCGGGCGGTTATAAACTCGCTGAGGGTCTATAGTTTATGTTGGAACCTAAACCCATCTTACTATTTTAATAATTGGAGTTCTGTGTAGTTCTTTTCTCTAGAGGCGTAATAAATGTAATCTTCTACTGATAATTCTTTGAAACAAGGGCAATACAACATCGTTACTAAAGATTTATTGTTTATCAACAACCTTGTCTAAACAACGACGTATATTTATAGAAATCGGACATCAAATGAAAGGTTATAGAAAACAAGTAATTTAAATAGAAATTTTTTAAAGACAAGCTTTTATTAGTGGTTAATAAAAAACGAAAAGTCGAGTCACGCATCTCCTA
>NW_016239238.1:0-1076 GCF_001687245.7 Rhagoletis zephyria | reverse complement strand
TGTATGTTTTCTCGTATATTCATATGTAAGACTAATATCTTTGCTTTGCTAGATATGATGGATAATATTCGTTGCTGCGGTTGAGTAGCAAAGAACTTTTATTTAACCCTGCAAAAAATGCGACTAATCCGGGATGACTCCGGAAGCAATCGAAAAGCAACATTCGACTAATACCACTTTTGATCTCTTTATATGGAATAAACTGTTCGCTTTTGTTCGAACATGTCCTGTGAAGAGACTAATTGTTCCCATGTATACCCGAACGGGTATAAAAAGCGACTAGTCCATTTTAAAAAATAAAAATTTGCGCCGGCTGCGATTCGAACCGGGGTTCACAGTTTTGTTAAGCGAATACTCTCTCTCTCTCTGTGCCAACGCCGCACATCAGATTTCATTGAGTAAGTGCGTAGATATCATTAAATCGTTAATAGTACCAGTTAGAGATGAGTCGGGGTCTAATTGATCTCCAATAATACCCGATTGAGAGTAANAGTTTAGTCTCACATTCTTTTGCAGGGAAATTACAGTGCACACACACACATACTACCCATACAGTATCAGCAAACTCATAACTTTGGTTTATTGCCAACTTGCATACGCTTTAAGTCCTCTATCAAAGAATATGCATATACATATGTATGTATGTGCAATACATTTCTTTAATGCAGCATTTTTGGCGTCAACAAAGAAAATTGATTGCAGTTGTGATATATATATTTTTTTTCTAAATTGGAATATGTAAAAGTTGCTTTCTGAGTTACTGCTTCTGACACTAAACACTTAAGTAAATACGTGCGATTAAAATTGAATTGATATGCAAGTCGCAGTAGTTGATAACTTGGGTTGACATTTTGAGTGATAAATTACTAAAAAAACATGCAGTGTGGCAAACTTTGGCAAACACGTCAATAGTCAAGAAAATTACTTTGTGATGATATGTTGAAGGGCAGAAAAGCTTTTAGTTCGAAAGTCAAGAAAAACTAGTGTCATTATTCAAAAACCTTTGTTTTTTTAATCTGATTAAAGAAATTTGTTTTTTGTTATTTTTTGGCCTTTTTAACAATTATATTCAACAA
>NW_016239237.1:0-1076 GCF_001687245.7 Rhagoletis zephyria | reverse complement strand
AAACGAGCTTTGATTGAGATAATATTGATATGTGAACATAGTTTAACACACAATAATAGAGCTTTCGCACGAGCGTTTTGTTTAGTTTTTCAACTTTCAAAATTTTACTTTGCATTTGGCACCACAAAAAATTCAATTTATCTTTAAACCAAAGAAAATTTTTCTACCCCGTCTCACCACGCAGAAAAGTTTTACCGATTAGCACACAGCCTTTCTCATTTCATTACATAAGTCTAAGTGATCCTCGTTCAGGAAAGGCTTTTTCATTAACATCTAGCAAATAATTATTTGGTAAATTATTGGGAGTTAAAGGATATTCGTTATCACAGGATCATGGATTTGAGAAAACTGCCCAAATTTTCTTTTTCACAGCTACAAAACTCTATGGAAAAAAGTTTTTACAGTGAAAATTTTTTGAAGAATTAATTTATTTTCGTTTGAAAACAGAATCGTAATTTTATGTGAAGTGATGAACATTTCTTTCACTTCACATTTTCAAAGAACAAGAATTTGCCCCTTGTTCACCTAAATCTAATTGGATTTTTCAAATAAACGACCAATTTACCCTCAATATTATGGTTTTGACTAACTTCAATATTATTGAGCTATATATGCGTAGAGCAGCTGTAATCAATNTTTTACCATCTCCTTATGGGAAAATTTGTAATGTTTTTATGGCTACTAGTTTATTGTTATTTGTTGTATTAATTTAGCATAAGTTGCAATACCTTACGAGTCCGGGCTAGTCAGCAGTGGCGAGGAATACGGGATTGGACCTATAATCGACTAAGCAATTTATGCTTGTTGCATTTTCTTCGTTCCCCTCTCTAAGTTAAAACAGCTGTTTTTTATTTTTCTTCGCCGGTTTTTATTTAGCCGCGCAGTGAGGTCATCTGCTATACATAGTTACTTGCGTTTATTTTTTTTACAAAATTGAGTGATTTTTTTAGCAAAAGTTGAGTTGTTTATATGATTCTCAGTTTACTTAATACCACTGCGTCGTTAGTTTTCAAGCGCACATCATTTGCAATGCCACGCGGGAGGACTTTGCTAAACGTTGTATCGGAGTTGGAGAA
>NW_016239236.1:0-1076 GCF_001687245.7 Rhagoletis zephyria | reverse complement strand
TTATCAGAACGGTCCCACTGTGTGCCTCTCTCCACGTTGGATGAAGGCAGCCGCTTCAACCTAACCCAACCTAGCATGGCTGATCTCAGCGTAACCAGCTGAGCACTTCCTTCAGATTGTTAGGGTTCACTGGCGATGGACGTAACATATTTATTGCCCGCTGCTTCGCAGCATGTTATTTTGAAGGTGGAAAAAAGCTTGCAGGTACAGTCAGCAGTGGGACAGACACAAAATAGTCTTCTTGTTTTCGCCGTGGTCGTCGGCGGAACTTTGAAAGTTGGAGTTCTCAGACTATCAACGATCCAATGAGCGAAGACAAGAATGAAGCCGTGGTTTAGGGGGATAGGTATGTTCGGCACAACCCAGGGCTTAATGTGTTACGGTCAATGAAGAAGAAAATTAGTTAAACCAAAATACGACGAATAGTGTACTTTTCATAAAAACAAAGACCTCTATGGCCAGTTTATCAGTTTAAAATTCCAGCAAAAAATCAAACAGATAAAAAATAAGCAAATTCCTACAAGCACGTTTTTTTTTGTCAGCTTCCGACAGTGGGAAAGATACATAGATTTTGGATAGCGAAATCTAATTTGCACATTAAACCGACTCAAATGCCCGAAAACCAAACAGATAATAAAAAAAAAAAACTATAAACGGAACTTGTACGCCGCCCAGAGGCGTACATTTTGGATAACTGAATCTGACTCTGAAATCGGAATCCAAAATTCGACTAGTTTTTTCTTTGCAAAGTCAAAAAGATTCCATAGTACTTCTGTTCAGTATTCTATTCCAAATATTTCATGCTTTTGTAGATATTTTCTGCTCGCGTTGAAGTTACTTTTTTAACCCAATATCTTTACTTCAACATTTCTTGCATCTGAATTACTTCCCCATTTGAATAATTTTGCTATGAATCTCTCCATTTTTTTTCATTTTGTTTTATTAAGAGCATATCATTAAAAAGAAGTCATCGCACCAACAATTTGCCGTACCGCTGCTATTTTATTTACTTTATTTGTGTGTGCGTTTTTTTTCTTTCTTCTTCTTTTTTCATTCTTTTTCACTGTTATTTATTG
>NW_016239234.1:0-1076 GCF_001687245.7 Rhagoletis zephyria | reverse complement strand
GTTTTGTAGCCTATTTATCTCTGTAGTGCAAAAAACTCTGTATACGTAAGCTTTATTGGGATAGTGTGCATATTAGAGATGTAACGGATATCCGATTGCTATCAAATGATTTTGAGAGATCGCCTTATATTTTGACGATTTCTTACTAAATCGATTATTTTCATTTCGATTCAAGCCGATGCAGAAATCGATTTTTCATTTCAATCTGGCATCTCTACTATGGAAGTGTCTGCGACAGTCTGTGTACGGGCATAAATGTACATATGTAAGCATCTGAAGAATCATGAGAAAAAACGCGATACAATTTTTTCTACACCAAAATACAACAATTTCAGAAGCGCCAAAGGTTGATGAACAAGCAGTTAGCAGGAACAAAGAAAGAAAATACAAAAACAACATGTTTTTTCAATGTGGCTTTCACCTTCTCAATGAAATTGGTCGGCCGAACCTAAAATAAAAATGATAAGCAAGAAATTGATTCTCTCAGAGCGAAGACCGGGTGGAGGCTGGTTTGAAAGCTATTCAATGTTCAACCAATTGCTCTTGGAACAAACAAATGGAGACTTGCATTTAAATGCTTTTATGAAAACATACATACATATGTGTGCACAAGGAATGCCAAAAATTTAGAATAGAATCCTAAATAATTAAAAAATAACGCCACACGTTCTTGCTTTCGGCTAACTTTTTACCATACATTAGGACAAGTTATCGATCGAGTTACCACATAAAAGCTCTTAAAATTACAAAATTTTGTATGGAAAACCGGCATTTACACGTTTACATGAATACCCAAATTATTTGTTCGCGTAAAGTTTAAAAAATTAAGATACAATTTAAGAAATAGTAAAGTTGGTTTAGGGGTGAACAAGGAGACGACAAAGTACCTGCTAGAGACAAACAAACAGCCTTTGCTTATTGGGACACATTTCACTGAAGGCAATCACCATTTAAAAGTAATATTTAAGGATTTTTTTCTACTGAGGGTCCAGCATCGGCGCCACTATTAATGTCAGCCTAGGAGAGCAAGCGGAAAATAACTTTCGCCAAGAAAGCTACGTTAGGCTTGGTAGGCT
>NW_016239233.1:0-1076 GCF_001687245.7 Rhagoletis zephyria | reverse complement strand
CTTCCCACCATCATTTAATTACTACAAAATAATTTAAATTGGTTGCAATGTAAAATAAAACAAAGGAAAAAAAGCCACTCCCAAAGCAATGTCCAATATGTTTTAATAAATAAATACTACTTTATGTTGGCACATATTTGTCTAAGGGCAACAAAGTGTCGGGGAGAGTTACAACACTTTATCAAGCTCACGCGAAACTAGGGCAACAGTCAACAAATAAATATTTGCAATTTTACAAAATATTTATTGGAATACACGTACATACGCATACACTATTTATGTACATACATATGTACATATATGAGTCTGCCTGCGTGTCTTAATTTTTGCTCTATTTTATGAATCCCAACATAATTTTAGGCTTAATTAAGGGTAATTTTCGTGTATTTTATTTTTTTTGAAAATAGTATATATATGTATAAGTAGTGCATATCGTTACCTTAATATAGAAAGGCCCTGTCTCACATCGCAGCTGAAATACAAAAACCCGTAAAACGCCAAAATCGCCGTTTTGATTGATTATTATGTACGTATTTCATCGAATTATAAGTCCCCACATTATTTTGAGTAATAAAAAATTTTAAGCAGTTACGGCTTTTTTTCATTTCTATATTATTATTATTATATATGTTATTTGTAACTCTGAAAGTTAAAATTTTCATGAAAAAAATTTCTTTAGAAAATACTCGCCAGAAAACTAAATTTAAGAGATCTAAATCAGTTTGAGCGTTGAGGAAGGAAATTGAAGGAAGGATCTGCTGACATCAATTACTAAGACATTGGGTATAAAAAGTAAAGCACTTAATAAAGCGTAGATTTTTTCCCCGTTGCAGGACAGAGTTAATAACGAATATTCATCACCAGAAGCCAGAGATGCAAGCATATTTAGTGGTTGAGATGAATCATTTAGGGGAGACCACTTGACAACAGATAGATATTTAGATACATAAAATGCAAAATTTAAAACATTATTAATTTTTTGCTCCCAAAGGGTCACACCCACCCACCCACGCACTAACCTTGCGGGCCATTAAGGCATTCCAGTTCGATGGTGTAATCCCAGCAGTCCATACTAT
>NW_016239232.1:0-1076 GCF_001687245.7 Rhagoletis zephyria | reverse complement strand
CTGCTGCTGCTGCTTCAGCTCTTGGCGACGGCAGCGGAGGCGGAAGCGCCGCCTCCTCTGTCACCGGGTCACCCGGAAATGGCAGTGGTCAGCAGCCCCAGAACCGACAGAAGATGATGCCTCACCAGCAGCAGCAGAACCACCACCACCACAATGCCCATCACCACCAGCAGCAGCAGCATCAGCAACAACAACAGCAGGCCCATCGGCAGATGATCCAACTGCACCAGCAGCAGCAGCAGCAGATGATGGCGGCGGCGGCCGTCCGCCAGCACCAGCAGCACCAGCAGATGGTGGTTGCGGGCCTTCATCAGCAGGTACAGCAGGCACAAGCGGCGAACCAGGCCTACCAGATGGCCGCCCTCGCCGCCCAACATCACCACCACCTCGCTCCCACTGCTGCGGCTCACCACCTGCTCGGAGCTCCGGCTCATCACCACCCTCACCCTCATCAGCTCTTTCACCCTGGCGCCGCAGCCCCTGGCTTCGAGGCAGCGATGCTCTTCAACTCGGCTCGAGGAGTGGCGGCGGCGGCGGCGGCCCCAGCGAGTAATTATGACTGCCATTTTATTTGACTATTTTAATTAAATCCCTATTTTTACCCTCTCTTTCACCAGATCCTGCCCACCACCACCATCACCTGCTGCAGGGGGCGGACGCGGCGACGACGGCGGCAGCGGCCGCAGCAGCCGCCGCCGCTCTTGCGCCCCTGTACNTGCGCCCCTGTACCAGCAGGGCGAATACGGAGGAGGCGGGAAGGCCGCTCCCCACCACCACCACCGGTATCATCCCTATGGGAAGAAGAAGTGAAAGAAGTGAAGTGTACCCGAAGCCAAAACTCCCAAAACTCCCGAACTCCTTTTAAAAAGCTACCCAGTGCCAACCCTCTCTTATTGATTTTCTGTTTCACCGTTTCTTCTTCCTGTGCCTTTATCCTCCTTTGTCCCCTACGCTTTTCTGACGCTCATTACCATCACTTTCTTTCTTTCTTTCTTCCTTCTCTTTCTCATTTCATCTCACCACTGCTGTGAATCCGACAATCTCACTCACTCTCTCACTCATTCACACATTCACTC
>NW_016239231.1:0-1076 GCF_001687245.7 Rhagoletis zephyria | reverse complement strand
TCTCTCTCTCTCTCTCTCTCTCTCTCTCTCTCTCTCTCTTTCTCTCTTATCAAACATCAAGGTTGACGTGACACCGCCGAAGCCAAAATCACATGTGTGTGAACTATGTGACTGGGCCTGCTGGAATGCTGTTGTTATCTCTCAGCAAAACCTTTACTGTGTTTTCGCCTTGAGTCGCCAGCTTGTCATCAGCTCAGGCGTCCTTATCAATTGAGCTGATAAGCTGAAATTGACCAGGAAAAAAGTTTAATCAGCAGAGTCGTCCTCTGTGAATGCGCCCACCTGCTGCTGCTGTACACTGTACATCAGCTGTTTTGGTTGTTCATTTAGGCGGCTTTGTTATCACCTTTGAAATCTCACCATCACCACACAGACTTCTAAATCACCTCCAAATCTTTTTATTCCGTTTCAGGACACTTATGAGGACGTTTTGAGGACGTTAAAAGAATTTTTTTACCGTTCATTCTTCTCTGCAACAGCGCTGGCAATCAACGCACTTCCCATCACCCTTTCCGTTTGGCAAAGCTATCATCACCGTCTTTTTCAAAATCATCACCCTCGTCACCCTCGTCACCTTCATCACCCTCATCACCCTCAATAGCTATGAAGTTTGCCGAGCACCTCTCGGCGCACATCACCCCAGAATGGCGGAAGCAGTACATCAGCTACGAGGTAAGAGGCTTTTTACGTTTTTGCACGCTTTTGAGTTGTTGTTTGTAGTTAAAATTTTTTAGGGTTTTTTCTAGTTTTTCTCATTGCATTGTTTTGTTTATAAAATTGCACCGAAAACTTGTATTACCGAAAAAGGTTTCAATAAGTCATTTAAATTTTTTACTAGCATTTCATACTTTTCTCTTTCTTAAATTAGCATTTTCTTTATTATCTTTTACTTTTAATATCAGCACAACTAATCTTTGTTGTGGATCCTGCTNATCACCCTCATCACCCTCAATAGCTATGAAGTTTGCCGAGCACCTCTCGGCGCACATCACCCCAGAATGGCGGAAGCAGTACATCAGCTACGAGGTAAGAGGCTTTTTACGTTTTTGCACGCTTTTGAGTTGTTGTTTGTAGTT
>NW_016239230.1:0-1076 GCF_001687245.7 Rhagoletis zephyria | reverse complement strand
TTTCGAGTCCTTTTGTGAGTACTGAGGTCTTTGAAGTGCTCAGTATCGATACTTTCAAAAATCGAGCGCGGTCGATCCTTTTCGGAATCGAATTCTGAGTACTTTCGGTATCGATACTGCCCAACACTAGTATATGTATGTAAGTCGACAGCGGCAGACAGCACTATCAGTTAAAACTCTACTCAAAAATAAGAAAAAAAACCTATTTGGAGTTAAAAAAAAAAATTTATAATTTTTTAATAGGCGACCCTGAATTAATGTTTCATTATATGTATATGTATTATGAATAACATAAACATAGAGTTACAAAAAAATTCCTTCTGAAAACGCAATTTTTGCAGATACATAATTATTATTTTTTAAGTTTGGGCTAATTTTTTATAAGTCAAACCGAGTTAAAAATTATAAGACGCTTAGAGCACTGACGATCCACTGTGCCCTGCTTTTCTTAATACTATATATATATTTTTTTTCTCGTTTCCCAGCTCAAGGATAATTTTTTTTTTCGAAGAAAACTTTTACGTTTGTTGTTGCTTCGTGGTAATCATGCAAACCATTTGTTTACTTAATCATTTCATTCTCGTTGCTGTGTTTTTTTTTGTTTCATTTGCGGCGCTCAAAAGTTTCTCCTTAATTTGCGCAGCTAAAGTGGTTGATGGACCACGAGCGGCTCGTAGCCCAGCCAAGGATTTAATAGCGAAGGCGTGGCTCACTACGATGTTGTTAGTTTCAATTGAAGCTGAAGTGCTGTGCAGACGTGTGTGTGCTGTGCTGGCTATTAATTGAATTGGTGGCAATTACGTTTGGCAAAAAGTTTTCGATCCTTGAGCGTAAATTTGCTTGGATTGCTATGCGGCCGCTTGATGGACCACGACAAGCTGAACGAGAAGCGAGCGCATGCCGCAGGATGCGACAAATGCATGCCATAACACTCAGCTGCTCTCTTTCAACTTTTGAGTGCGTAAATAAATATGTTTTTTTTATGTGTGTGTGTCTATTTACGCTTGCATCGTTTGTACACAAGAGCGTATATACCCTGCAAACCATTTTTTCAGAGTATTCTGAATCGTAAAGAA
>NW_016239229.1:0-1076 GCF_001687245.7 Rhagoletis zephyria | reverse complement strand
TTCGATGCATCGAAGCAAAACATCGATATTTTCGATGCATCGATGCTTTTCGACATCCCTATTGTTTGGCCTATACAAGCTAAGTTAAGAAAAAGAGTTGCACACGGTAGAATTGATTATTTGACTTGTAGGTAAGTTAGTTTAAAATCGATTGAAAATTTTCACGCGATAAACCAGTTAAATTGAAGCTTGAAAAAACCCACAAAAAAAAATCTGCTTAACATTCCACCAAAAAATTTGATGGCGAAACTTTAGTAGTTGTCATTTGGGGCGCCCTTTGAATGCGCGGACCCGGGCTCCGTCAGCCCATGCTATAATTCTGCCATGGCCCCGCAAAATGGCTTAAAGTCATGGTGGAATTATACCAAGTTAAGTAATAATAAGAAGAGAATGAACGATTTGATATTGCCTCATTTACAATCTTCGACTTTTAGATTTTTTTGTAAGGCAACCGAATATTAGAACCTAAAAGGAACAAGCTGCTGAGCCATGGGTTGGAATATAAAACACGTATTGTGCTTAGTAAAACGTTTTCTCGAAATTATGCGGCATAAACATTTGTAAATAAAAAAAAAAAAAGATCATTAGACACTGCAATGGCAGTAATTGAAAAGTTATAGCAATTTTATGGTAGTTGCCGATCAATAAGCGGTCGATAATGGCTTAATATAGCAGATAAATAGAGTGCGTTATCAATATGAATGTTGATTTGTATACTTTCGATGCAAGTCGTCATCGTCATCGGCAGCAATCGGCAATCAAAATTCAATAGCAAGTTTTGCATCTAATTGCATGCGCTCTTTTTCACTTTTTCTTTGAAATCGAATATATTTGCTGTTTCTTGACTGTACTTCATAAACGCATGTATGTATGTATGTATGGATGTAAACATCCGCTATACTTTTATTTTTACATTCAAATTATCAAACGAAAATTGTGTTGCTTAATATTCGCCACAAACACTTTTATGCCATTTAAAATTTATAATTAGTTGATTGTTATTTAAAAGCTTTCAACTTTTTAACTATGCAAAAGAAAACATTCAGTTTCCCAATGCCTTTGGTCATTTGCTTCTT
>NW_016239228.1:0-1076 GCF_001687245.7 Rhagoletis zephyria | reverse complement strand
CTGTATGAGCTTTACAACGATATGGACATAGTGCAGCGAATTGAAATACTGCGGCTCCGCTGGCTTAGTCATGTCGTTCGAATAGACATCGACCCTCCAGCTCTGAAAGTATTCATTTCGGGAACCCGATAGCGGTAGGAGAGGGAGGCCCCCACTGCGATGGAAAGATCAGGTGGAGAAGGACTTGCCTTCACTTGGCATTTCCAATTGGCGTCAGTTGCCACAGAGGAGAAACGCCTGGCGTGCTTTGCTGACCTNCCACTTCGTGTCGCTGATGAATCTCATCAGGCACCTCGCATGGGTATTTGAAACCTCCCTAAGGTCGGCCAGGAATGGTGAGCCCAGATGACGCACCATGCTTCTGCACCTTGCAGGGCATTTACACAAGAGATGCAAGACTGTTTCCTCCTCTTCGTCGTCCTTGCAGCTTCTGCAACATCTGCGAAAAGGCACCCCGAGCTTTTCTGCATGTTTACCTATCAAGCAGTGCCCGGTTAGGGCCCCAACGACGTTAGATATATCCTCTCTTCTAAGAGAGTAAACCCTTCGTGACCGCCTCCGATCTCATTTAGGCCAAGTCTGCCTGGAAATTCGACAAGTCGTACTTTGACTCCATCTTTCTTCAGCTAGTTTGTAAACAAATTCACTAATTAGCAGTTTGCAAGTAGCAAAAGGCATACCAATGCGTTCTTTACCAGGAAGAATCTGCCCGGTCGTGCCTTGCCTTGGAAGTTCATCTGCCATGCAGTTTTCCTCTATGTCCCTATGACCACGGACCCAAGTGAGGTGAAGTCTGTTCTGCTTGGCTATCTCCTGTAGAGATAGGCCGCAGTGCAGTGCAATCTTTGAGTGAAACGTGAAGGAGCTCAGAGCTTTGATTGCGGCCTGGCTATCACTAAAAATGAAGATGTCCCTTCCCGTTATTTCGGTTCCAAGCTTCTCAACAGCTTCCATTATGGCTGAAACTTCAGCTTTCACTCAAAGATTGCGTTGCAGTAGTCCGGTAACCTAAAAGAGATTTTTAGATGAGGGTTTCGTGAGAAAACGCCGCCTCCTACCTTGCCGTCGAGTTTTGA
>NW_016239227.1:0-1076 GCF_001687245.7 Rhagoletis zephyria | reverse complement strand
TTTTTTTTAATTCATAGGTATACATACCTGTATAGTAAACCAAATAGTAGGACAAGACGTTATTCTAAATAAAAAATTAAAAATAAATTAAATTTTCCTTATACTCTGTAATATTCCTCCGCTATTTTGTAAGATAAACTAACAAGCACCGACATATCTTATCTTAAATGACATATGTATAAATATGAGGGGGTATTCAAAATTTTGAGTTTGCAGATTATTTGCTGGTATATTCATTTATGCTAAATACATTAATTTTTAATTTTGTCACACTTCTTAAACAACTGTATTAGCTTTAACCTCGTAAGTCCCTTCTGTCCTCGGTAGAACTAATTAGCGTCCAAAAAATCTGTTCCTTCCTGAATCTCACTAACTTATACAACCAAATCTAACTGCACAGTTTGTTTAAATAAATAAATAAAAAATATGAAAATAAATAAATTTTGTCACACCGTGTAATAAATGAAAAGTTCATTAGGGGCCGTTAGCTTATCTATTTTAAAATATTGTTGCATCATTTGTTAAACTTAACTTCAGAAAATTCTGTGTAATTTAAAATAGATATATTGACGGCCCCTAATATGCTATTTTTGTTATAGAAATTTACGTGCGCTATGTGTTTTCTGCCGTCTGCTGTAATTAGTTACGAAGTAAACGTCGTGGCTGTTCACCAAACCGGTCTATATGTTCAATAATCTCAGATTGGATCTCTGATACAAACAATTAAGCTAGCATTTCCTGGTACTATTTTTGAATATATAGGAAAATTTTGGAATTTTTCCCCTACCTGACTACGCCCATGGTGATGCGCTTACCTTTTCTACCGACTGAGTGGTTTGAACAGTAGCCACCGTCTTTTCTGAGATTTCCGGCCTTAATTAACTTATTCCATTTGTCTGTTTTTGCGGGCAGGTAAGCGCATGTTGAATGATTTCAATAGCTGAGTAATTAACACTTTTTCATTACTGTTCACTAGCCGTTGGCAATCCAACATTAAAGTGTTCGGAGGCGCAGATTTGCAGAGATGAACAAGAATGCAAATGAAAGAAAACAACATCGAATCGCTGACCGCGGTT
>NW_016239226.1:0-1076 GCF_001687245.7 Rhagoletis zephyria | reverse complement strand
CTCCGCTCCGTTGGTAACTTTTGCAGCCAGTGTACAGCTTATGATGCTGCGTGCAACTTTTAACGATATTCTTTAAAAAGTTGTACTGAACATGAGATGTTGATCCCGCTCATCCTTACTCAATCAATAGCCTTCTTTCTTCTATAAGCTAACGCCATTAAGTTAATGGTGATGCGATTTGCTGCACCCTCCCCTCTTCTTTTAACTCCGGCTACGTGATGAAAAACCGAAAAATTACCCGTGCTAATTTTATTGTTAAGCTTATGAAAAATAAGATTTTTTGTTTTTTATTTCAGCTTGAAATTCCCTTGAGCTTTTGTGTTTCCCTCGCCCGTTAAAGTGAAGATGTACCTTGTTATCTTTCCAAACCCTTGGATATGATTTCTTAAATGTCTATCAGCTGAATGATGTACATTCAGCGTTATCACTGTAATCGCTTGTAAAATTGCATGGCGGTAAATAGAACGTGGTTTTTTTCCTATTTTGATTCTGCCTCTACGGGCTATAACCAATCTTGGCAATAGTGAATTTATAGATACAATGCTCTATCAAATGGAATGTTCAGGATGGATTCATGGCAATTATAAAGGCTTCAGCTCTACTTTCTCTTCTATCACTCTTCGCTTTCGATGCGAGCAGCGCAGAGTGTTCACCTCAGCAAGTTCAAAATAACAAGATGAATAATTTCATTCTGTTTGATGAGCAGCCTTCAGCTGACACTCCTAAAGCAATAGAAATAACCATCGAAAGCCGTGATGGCTTCATCCACAGTTCAGTTTCAGCTATCTTCAGCCGTTGCGGAGAATTGATAAAAGCGGAGTTCGCTAATGAAAAGAACTACCAAACGGGAAGTCGAGTTTTAACTGCGACCTACTCTGCAGAAATCAACAAAAAAGAGTATGGATGGAAAACAAATTTGCAGTTTGATAATGCCATGACTGATAAAGACTCAAAAAAGAGAACCGAACTCTTTAGTCAGCAAGTTGAAGGTGTGATCTTATTAGGGAAAAATGGAGTCATAAGTAAGTCAGGCGAAAGATTTGAGGCAATGACAGGAAATCTAAAACAAATTGGAG
>NW_016239225.1:0-1076 GCF_001687245.7 Rhagoletis zephyria | reverse complement strand
ACAAAACGTATATGTACATATGTAGATATGTACGAGGGTACGAAATGTTGAGCGGCAAGACGAAGAAGCGTTTTCGTTGTAAAAGCATCAAAGAAATGTAAACCTTCGGTTGTGAAATATTCGAAAAAAACCCATTTTTTTATACGAAAAGTGTGCAACAACAGTCTGGGGATGGCGTGTGAGCTGGCTTCGCTTGATGTCGTATTGGCATCACAAAATATCGCTTTCAAAATTTTTGTCGCATCAATTGTGATGAATCATCGACTAGGGACTCATGCTCATGATAAATATACCCATGTTTGTGAACACAAATGTAACAAAGCATGAATCTCCTCAGTTTCGGTTAATTGCTATTATTTTCTTGATTACAACAACATGTATCGATCTCTATGAGCCGGCATACATACACACTTACATACTATGTAACAGCCATCTGAGGCATACGTGCGTATGTTGATTGGACACGTGTCAAGTTGATAATGGTAATGAGTTCATTATAATTTTGCGATGTGAACCAGCTGCCTGCAGCGGTTGAATATCGGAGTGATGTTCCAGAAGGTGATCCGGCCATCTAACTTATTGTTGAGTAAATTAGAAAAAACTTGTGATATATGTGTCATAATAACAATGGCGGTCGGAGCCAGTGAGCCTTCAGCCTAGGAGCCAGTTGGTTGATAGGNATTAAGTAGCTTCGTTTGGGAAGAGTCAGGAGCAGGCCTTTTGACCCTCTTCGAAAATAAATCTGCACTGGAAGGCAACATAAGGTTTAAATCATAGATCATAGAAGTCAGGACAGATATGGGTGAGATTTAGCGTGAGTACCTCTCGTCGAAGACGACCTAACCTCACCGTGCTCAAAAGCACAACGTATCAACTTGAGCATTTCGGTACCAATTAGCAGTGTGGGGTGGACACACTAACCCACTTGGCAGGGTTCGAGGCTTACCAAAACATCTACCGTTTTGGGGTGCCGGCAACCGGATTCACTGCAACTTTACATTGACCCATTAATAGTTCTACCCAGAAATAAGTCTCTGGTGAGACCTCAAAAGCCGAAGACTTCTGTTGAGCCTCCA
>NW_016239224.1:0-1076 GCF_001687245.7 Rhagoletis zephyria | reverse complement strand
CCGTTATACCAATTTGTACCAAACTCGGTATGAAACGTTGAAAATGATTGAAATCGGACTAGAAGTACGGCCGCTTATAACGGTAAAGTTCAAAAATGCTTGTAACTTCAATATTTCGAAATTTAAGAACGCTAATTTACTCAAAATTTATACACCCCGGCTTACCATGTAGCGGTAGCTTTCGGAAAGTTGAAAAACATATATTTAATAATCCTCGTGCATGCCTACCCCCGCATTGAGTCGGATTTACTCCAACTCTTGGAATGTGAAGATTTGATCGATCAGCTTGCGGAAAAAAGTCAGACATGTTTGCATTTAAGAATATGTGTAAGAACTCACAAGTGTTATCAATTTTTAGTTGTACTATCATATGTATAAGAATATGTAAATATGATTATTATCTTACAATTAAACATTGAATGAATCTAACCAAATGTTTCGCATTTACTTATTTCCGTTGTGAAAAGATTTATTTATATTTAATGTAGGTTAAAGATAAAAGGCGGCATTTTTTACTGGCACAGGGCGGCATTTTAGGTAAATCCGGCCCTGTATGTTTTGTACATACAAATACTATATATACGTATGCATGTATGTATATGTATGGAAACTAATAACATTTGTATTTACATATGTACATACTATACATATTTACTTATATTAAACGTCAGTAAAATAGCAATTGGCATTTGTTATGAGGAAGGAGAAGATGTTTTTCCACAAGCGTATTCAGGCCAATGTATTATTTACTGATGGATTTGTAGAATTACCTTGATTGTGCTGACTCCTTGGCGACAAAAACAAATAACTACAACAACGATAATTGCGTAGATATATAAAACCGCTAGTGAACACAATAGAGTCAAGGAAACTATTGTGTTGCAATTGAAATCAATAAGTTTATCTGATCGCTACATATTTTCTATTAACTCTTGTCAAATGCGTTTTATATGCACAAATATATACTTACGAGTATTAGGGTAAGCCGCTTCGAGTTATGTAGGAAAATAAAAATCGAAAATGGCGGTTAAGAAGATTTAGACTTCGAATGCCTAGCAAACGGAACTGCGGAATTA
>NW_016239223.1:0-1076 GCF_001687245.7 Rhagoletis zephyria | reverse complement strand
AATGCATGAAAATCCTAACCTCAAAAAAATCACCCGTTACATATAATCTCAAACAATGCTCGCTTTTAATTACCCTGTTTACACATTTGAAGTTCGTTCCACAAAAAAAAAAATTGTCCACAAGAGTTTAACTATGAGGGCATGCTGGTGTAAACTTTTGTTAATTGGGCAACCAAAATCGATAGTTAATCACTTTTTAGTGGTTCACTACGCACTGTGAATTTGGCACTAATAGACGGCATACACGGCGCGTCTGACTCGTGAGTCATTTGTGTACGTGTTGACTCGCCTTTCGACTGCACACGTTCGAGTCATTGAGAGTCATGCCAGAGTCTTTATCGGTGTAACGAGCAGATATTTTATTTTCACAATCGCATCCCAACCGAGCGCACCGTGCATGCCGTCTATAAGAAAACAGAAATTAATTTATGTATATGAATTAAGTGTAAGAAAATGCGAAAGGCCCCAGCAAAAAAATTTCAAAAATCAACGGTAATGTTTAGCCAGTTCAAACGTGCACATTATTATACTGAAATTAAATATGTAGCTTCTAGAAATCGTAAGTAAAAATTTGAAACTTTTGATGAAATTTTATTTTTTTTTTTAAGTGAAACTTCTTAGCCGAGTTCCGAGATGGTTGTGTTAAATATTTAACACCAAGTCATAAAATCTGTATCGTTCGTTCGATTTTCAAAAATGAGGTGTCAAATGCAAGGGGCTTGTCCTTTCGGTATGCATGATAGCTTTAGCTCCATGAAAAGAATCGTATATTTTCAGATTTAAAAGTGATCCAATATGAAAAGAGAAATAGAATTTCATTACAAACTGTTGGGAATATGTTGGAGGGTAATTATAGTAAAAATAAAGTCGAAGTGAAGGCAGTCTTAGCTTTTTGACATAATTTCCAACGAGTTTAACGTGTTACTTGATAATTAACGTGAATGATCGACAGCTCATAGTCTTAAGTATGTACATAAATATATTTGAATTCAAGTTTCTATAAAATCTGTGCTAGGGCTGTGCGATTAATTGATTACACTATGCGACAGTCAAAATCGGGATGGGATGAAACCAAC
>NW_016239222.1:0-1076 GCF_001687245.7 Rhagoletis zephyria | reverse complement strand
GGTTGACGGTGTGTAATGGCTCTCGGTTAATATTTAATCTTTACGATTATTGCCACCGAGACTGAGAATAATTTACCGGTTACTGACTGAAGTATATGTGTGTGTACGATAGTGTGTACGACTGTCATTTTTTTGTGCTTGACAATGTGATTAGAGCAGTGTTGATGACTCTTCTCAGCTCAACTTTTCAACTGAATTTTGCAGACAGACTTTTTTTAATTTAGACAATGAGAATCATTACCCGTTGATGGCACGGGTTAGTGAAAGGAATTTTTGTTGTTATTATTAATTTTTAAATAATTGACAACTTGTACTCAAAGTTTATATTACAAGGGTAGTTGTACTGTTTTCAACTTGGTGGGACATTTAGCTTTGGAATGACTTTGAGTAAATTACATTTGACTAGAAATGATATTGAATGATATTGAAACTTAAACTGAAGCTGATGTTGAGAAGGGTCAAAACACCGCATGATGATTGTGCAGTTTTTAAATGACATTAGAGAAATACCAGAGCAATAATCACATACAAACTCGTTAGACAAGATTTTTTGCAAAAACAAAAATTAAAGGCAATTAAAAGTGCAGTTTAACCCTTCACTCGGCAGTTTTATCTATCTCTGTGCCAACTTTTTACTTGCAAATTTTGCTTCAATGTGCAAAAACGTTGATTGCGCAAAGAAATGCAGAATTTGTAATTACATGCGTTGGGAAATGAATCGTCGAATTGACACACTGGGACCACACCAGAACCACCATGATCGGCTTGATCATTGGCGCACAGAAAAGCTGATATTACTTTTATTGAGATGGGACCACCGCCACCATTACATTCCTTTCCCACGTGTCCAATTAGCGGTGGAGAACACTCTCTTTACAGCCGTTTTTGTTTTTGCTGAACTTGCTACAAACTGCAAAAAACATGATCTAGTTTTTGCTCTGATGTAATTAGCTAGCTAATCTTAATGCTTTCTACACACAAAACGACTTTATCCCCTTTTCAAATCTAAATGTTTTTCCTCAATTTCTTTCAGCTAACCTGGATGGACAGCACCGGAAACGCCATCACCAACGGCG
>NW_016239220.1:890-1076 GCF_001687245.7 Rhagoletis zephyria | reverse complement strand
CCAAATTGACGGCCAGATCAGCCTTCGAAGCAATAAATGGATTTCGTATTTATCCTGTACCTATTCGTGGAACACGTGATTTTGTGTTGGAGATGTCAAACTAGGTTACTTTGCTTTGTTCGTTTGTGTGCTCGCTTGTGTTTTGACTTAATATTTTGACATCTCGGACGTGAAATTTCTAGTGCT
>NW_016239220.1:0-850 GCF_001687245.7 Rhagoletis zephyria | reverse complement strand
TCCTAGACCATGCGAACGCTAGCCGCTTTTGCCAGTTGTCTGATTTTTTCACATCAATGCAGTCTTTCGGTGCGATTGCGTTGCTGGAATTTGCTCGGTTTTCCTTCGCTATCCTTGGCTCCTCGTCTGCTGAGTTCTTCATTTGCGTTGTGTGCGTTCCATTTCAACTTTCAGCTATTTTGTACTTGGATGTTCGCTGCTGAAAAGTTGGGAAAATTGGTTGTACATTTTTATTGTTTTTGGTATTTCAGTTACTGTGGCTGTTTCTGCTACTTGCGACTTATGTTCATTATGTTGTTATTTTGCGTAATTTTCCAAACGAGTTGGCAATTATATTTCATACAATTTATTTGATGTGTTGCATGCTTAATATCAAAAATTTATACTGTACATATATACCCATGTATGTAGAAATATGTATAGATACACCTACAAATGTAGGGACAACTTCAACTCTTTTTTGACATACGCTACCGCAACTTTTAATTCGTTTTGATCATCATTCTACACCTTCTGAGTATTTTGCTTGTGTTTTTAAAGCTCACATGCATTACTAAATCACAGTAGATAAAATGAAAAGCATAGTCCTGCCATTCGCAGGCACACGAGAAAGTATTTTTTCCAAGGTAACGTCAAAAATTTTATTGGTTAGAAGTCGCTACGTTCGAGATATTTCCAAAAATCGCATTACTCTTCGAAAAAAACTCATGTAAATTAAAATTTAAAACTTTGTAGAACACTTGCTGCTCCGCGATCATGTTCCACGTTGCACTGTTTTGCTCCTTGCCTTGGGAGACATCGATTTTCGCTCCAAAATCATGTCAAAAGGAGTACTATTTTATTCCTTACT
>NW_016239219.1:0-1076 GCF_001687245.7 Rhagoletis zephyria | reverse complement strand
TTTATGTTTTAGAACGTTTTAACTGTGACCAGTTTTTTTCGTGTACATTATTTAACATAAAATGTTCAACATTGTTGAAATCTCCTCCCGGGAGTGGAAGTTTTCTATCCCCTCCACTCCAGAAATGATGCGGTTGCTGAGTCGATCTTAAGCAATACCAGCTGAAATAGCTCAAACAGCATTACCTCACCAGTTGTCAACCGACCCGTTTTCGGCGGGTCTATCCCGGTCACGGACGATACATGCCGGCACGCAAAATGTCCCAGTTTTTTGCAAGAAAACATGTTTAATTAATGCAAAATATTAATAATTGTCAGTAGAGAAGCAGATCCACATTGACTCCAGTAATATGTACCATCAGCTTATAAATAGACATACATATGCCATGACGTGTATACCTACTTGGATTCAATTTTATTTCTTTTCGTACTGCAGAAATTTATATTACTTTTTATATTAGCCCAGGTCCCCGTATTCGTATTCTTCTTCGTGTTTGTGCTCGTCTTCTCATTATCCTCGTCTCCGAATTTGTGCTAAGACTTCTGAAACAGATGGCAACCCTCCAAAGTATTGTTAAGAAATAAACAAATTTCTAGTGTCTGAAATTATGATACCTACAAATTTCATGTGCCTGATGAATTAAGTTAAATTTGCTTTTTTAAATATACAACTATACAAATATACATCGGTCACATATAAAGCCTATTTTGGANGCTGCAAAATATTTTGAAACCACAACCTCTTTCGATGGACATCCATATCAGGATATACGTTGCAATTTTTCTGTCTTTATTTAAGTCGAACTTAATTTTTGAAATAGGTGGCAACTCTCCTGAATATAATTAAGAAACTAAGCCTCTTCAAAACAATTTCGTCGATACTCATAGTGTAAAAATTGAATCAATGAATTAAGAATAATTTAAATTTAGTTTTATCATATTTAGTTTTGTATGGAAAATCATTTATGCCCTTATATTTTAATAAAATAAACATATTTAGAAGATATCAACTAATACTTCCCATACATCCATCGAAAAGCTTGGCATTTTATCTTTAAAACATTACATCGTCATCGA
>NW_016239217.1:0-1076 GCF_001687245.7 Rhagoletis zephyria | reverse complement strand
CAATTTAATTGACAAGTTAAATTAAATAATTTTTTTTTGACGATACGCATGTCAAATGCGAGAGAAGTTTTACTTAAAAAATTAATCTGGGCAAGGTTGCCGCCCGTTCGAAAAATTTAAATGAACTTAAATATCGATTTAAGTAAACAATTTAATATGGCTACAAAATGAGAGACATTCGTAAATATTTTCGACGACCGCTTGCGACCAGTTTGGCACGTAGATCTATCAGCAGAAAGTACAATAAGGCAGACAGTGTTTCTGTGTTTTTACGCTTATAATGTTGTTGTGAAGATACCTCTTATATACTTACCGTTACAAAGAAGCGTCTTAGTCTCGTCTCATCATTTTTTCGACATTTTGGTGCTACTATTTATTTAATTTAATAGACGAAATTTCACGCTGTTTAACAGGAGTTTTTTTAATTCACGAACAAAGATGAATAAGATTTCTGTTTCACAGACATTGAAGTAAAACAGCGGATAATTCAAATATTCTATGTAGGGCTCATCCTTTCGTTCAAAAACGCTCTTTGCCCCTGACTTAGTCGTTTTGGAAGCTATTGCTAGTTTCTTGTTATTTTTTTTTTAACTATTTTGGTCCATTTTAGATTATTTCAGGTTTTTAGCTCATTTCCATATTTAATTTCGTAAGTGGCACATTTGTTGAGCTATATTTAACAGAAGAATCCAGGAGAAATGAATTACGGCGTTAGTGAAAAAATTCTGCGCAAAAATGTAACTGTCATCAACAGTATTTTGACCCGTGTTTAACAAACGTGCTGATAAACCGTGCTCAATACACATATGCGCGCCGCTACATATCGTCGTTTAAAGTACAAAACCGCAAAACCGCGTAGCGTCGTTCTGCAAAACCGCGTAACTGAAATTTTTTTGCCAAAAAAAAAAGCTCTCGGCTCAATCCTGAATTCTGAAATATACTAGCCAGAAATGCGATTGTTTTATAAAAAAAAGAACCATTTTGAAATATGGGCGCTTTTAACTCTCTAGAAAATAATTTCGGCAAACTCACATGCGCGATTTTGCATTTTGTTGATACGCGGTGTTGTACTTTAA
>NW_016239215.1:0-1076 GCF_001687245.7 Rhagoletis zephyria | reverse complement strand
GGGCTATCTCGCCTCCACATTACCTTCTCCTTCTCCTTCTTCTCGGTGGCCAAATTGGCTGCAGTCAGCCAGCTTCAACTCCAACTCAAGGTGCTATCTTAACGAGTGAGGAGATACTGCTGCNCTTAGTCTACTCTGCAGTTAGGTGACCAGTGGTGGTGGTTACAGGTGCAACTGTCAAACACACACAGACACACACAGACAAGAACACGTCAAGCGGCTTTCGGTGGCAGATGAAAAAGGCAAAAGCAAGAGAGCTTGCCGACTGACTGACTCACTCTGTCCGCTCTATCCGTCTCTGTCTGTTTGGCACCGATAGGCGAAAGACAAGACAAGACAAGACACAAACACACACACACAAATCAAACACAATCAAAGCTGGTGGATAATTGAGCTCTGACCACTTAGTGAGTTAGGCAGCAGCAGCAGCCACAGCAAAAAGTGAAGCGCCAAGCGTCAAAGAAGTCTCCACCACCACCACTTAGGTCAATTATGAGAGGAGAGAGCATTATTAATTTGTGCTTCTAAGGCTCCTTCTGCGAACACAACTGCGGTGCCATTGACATTTGAACGAGTCAATTTAGCTAAAGGAGAAGAAAAATGAGGCAACAGCAGTCGGAACACTACTCCAACTGCAACTAGAATATAAAGATTTGTCGGTGGGGGAGGAAAAAAGAAATGGGGGAAGAAGAAGCGATCGAGANGTGTGTGTGAGAAAACTGACGACTGCCAAAGTGAAGATTAAAGTGCTGCTGGTGCTGGTGGTGCAAGAAATGCGATGAAGATGAAAACGAAGAAGAAGAGTGAGAGCTAGGACAGCAGCAGCAGCAGCAGCAGCGAACTGAACTGAATGAGACAGGCAGATTAGTACAGATCGATGTTCGAGTGAGCGAGCGAAAGCCGCCGCCGCCGCTGCTCTCAATGCTCTCAATAATTTATGACCGACAGCGAGAAGAGAGCGAGTCAATTAACAAGAGAGCGAGCGAAGAGGCTTCCCTGCAAAGAGAGAGCAAAACGACGATGAGCACACATTGGCCCAGCGTTTTGTTCCACTGCAAGTTTTAATACTGATGCTG
>NW_016239214.1:0-1076 GCF_001687245.7 Rhagoletis zephyria | reverse complement strand
GAAGTATCAGATTGTTGTTATTAGTTTACTTGACTGTTTGGCATTTTTTATTATTAACACAAAAATGTTTTAAACCTTTAAGAATTTACTCAATTTGCTGATATAAAAATTTGTCTGCGTTAGTTTTTCCATTGGATACTTTTATTCCACTTCTGAATTATGAAACACGCATTCATCATTCCAATGCGACTCCTTTTAACCTGTCAGTTCAATACAAAGTAAATTATCTTGCAAATTTAGCTGCAATCGCCCTATCCATTAATCACTTCTCATACCCGATATTGCATAAGATTAAAAACAGTGCAATCATAGTCAGCTTTTAATGAAAACGAATAATTAAAATCACAATTAAAGATAGCACGACAGCAATTAGCTTGCGGTTTGGTTGGCATAAAAAGTGAGCAATANCGAAAGTTACCGCAAAAATTACTCAACAAATGTACGAGTACATGTACTATGTATATGTAGTAAGTAATACTTGAGAGGTGAAGAAAAGAGCGCAACAATTGCGACGAAGGTGTTGAATGTGGAATTTCCAATGGCAATAAATCATTACTGAAGTGAAGCAAAATAAATTGAAGTGGCGCAGTGCCACTCCCACAACGCGATAGCGACACTTTGAGATTTACTGTGCGCGCCATAAAATGCAAATTGCTGAGTGGAGGAAAAGAAGTTTTAATTGTATATTGAAAGTAATCAATTTGCATATTTATACGTTAAATATGTCCGGTGGTAGATAATTTGTCTGTGAAGTGGCAATAAAACCGACTAGAAGTTTTACATGGAAATATCTGATTCTGGCCAGTGCGCTGCAGTGGCTGGCAAGGTAACTCTAAATTTGCCGATAGTAATAGGGACATTTTTAAGCGCTAGTAACGTTATTAGTTTTTACATGAAAATATGCGTGTTAAGTCACAAGACCATTCACTCCATTGAAGTTCAGGTAAGTCGCGTAGTAATATAATTTAACGAGTAAAGAGAAAAATTGCCGTAAATTTATTTCTAAATTCTAAGCATAAAAAATTCGCGTTCCTTAAAGTTTTCTACTCCCAGTGGCTCAAATGAACCGCCAACCA
>NW_016239213.1:0-1076 GCF_001687245.7 Rhagoletis zephyria | reverse complement strand
CTGTAGACCAGTTTAGTAGTCTCATGCATACCCCACTGTGCCGAGAACCATCTGCAGCACAGCATTTTACATTTCTAAATTTTAAAATTCTGTTAATTCATTGCCTAAAGCTTTTACGCTGCGTTGCACTTCCGGTTCGATTTAAACTTGTTAAGCATACAAAATGTAAATAAATAAATATAAAATGTAAAAACAAACATTATTTTAAATTAAAATTTTTAATTATTTAAAAAAAAAATATGTTTTTGCAGACAACTTTTTTAACATATGAAAATGTATGCGCGCCAAGTATTTTCCAATGGAAACCAACAGCATGGAAAACCAAGTAGCATACATACATACATACATATGTACATAGTTCGTAAAAAATGTATTTAATTANAAAAAAGTGCAGTGTTGATGATGAGACCTAGTTGAGATTTTAATCAAGCTGTAAAGCGCGGAATGAGTAAACGTGGTGAAAAAAATAAAAGCATAAATACATATGCGAATGTATATAAATACAACTACATACATAAGAATAAAAGTATTTCAATGGGCGTTATACATAGATACAAATATGTACAAGCATATGCTATAGTTATTTATAAATATAAAAATCAGAGCCACATACATAGTTAAGTACGTATGTGTATGCAAATATACAGTTATAAATATACATAAATAGTAAATAAAACAAACAGAAAATTTTACAGTAAAGTGTATGCATTTTAAAGAAAACTAGTCTAACGAAATTCTCATATAAACATGCATATGGGTCAATCCATGTAAAATCGACCAATGGTTAGAATCGAACACTTTTTTTAGTTTGGATGAATTTTGGTCAAAACTGTTATTTTATCATAGAACAAAGTTCTGTCAAAGGAAGAACACAATTTTGTTTTGGAATGTCTAAAATTTAAAAATATTCCGAATTTGAAAAAAAATTAATATCTCAAAAACAATTTAAGTTACAAGAATGATTTTGATCTCGTTTTAAAGCAGATATTTGGCCATATAAAAAAATAAAAAAAAAAAAACGAAAAATAAAAAAATTATACAGACAAGTGAAACTAAAAAATTCCAACTTACAAAAG
>NW_016239212.1:0-1076 GCF_001687245.7 Rhagoletis zephyria | reverse complement strand
ATTAACGAACTTGACAGAGACAGAGAAGCACTGCGCAGAGAGGCGCAAGAAAATATTTCGCGAATCCAGCAAGAAAATCGGACATGTTTTGACTCCAAACGAAAAGAAGCCGTAAAATATAAAATCAATGAGCTCGTGGCCATTAAACGCACCCAGTTCGGGAGTTCACTCAGGCTTCGGCCAAGATTTTTTGGACCTTATAAGGTTATCAAGGTACGGAACCACGATAGGTACGATGTGGAAAAGGTTGGTGAGGGCGAAGGCCCAAGACGAACAACGACCATAGCGTAGTATATGAAAAAGTGGCAGCCATCGTTTGAGGCCAAACGATAAACCAGGATGGCCGAATGTAGGAGCGTATTAACCCACCCTTAGGCGACAGATAAGTGCAACCCTGNCGTTTGAGGCCAATCGATAAACCAGGATGGCCGAATGTAGGAGCATATTAACCCACCCTTAGGCGACAGATAAGTGCAACCCTGGGTGAGCTACGTAGGAACGGAGTGATAAAGGACGAAACAATGATACCTAAAAGAAACTAAGACGAAACAGAACACGACACTTGTTGCGCGACTTCTAAACCGGACAGACGTTAAAGGGCAATATTAATTAAAACATAAGAACTAAAATATAAGCAAATTCATTAAAATCAACTAAAAACATAAGAACTAAAACATAAGCAAATTCATTAAAATTAACTAAAAACATAAGAACTAAAATATAAGCAAATGTAAAAAGTGCTCGAGTCAATAAAACTATTTTAATACTTAAACCTAAAAACGCGCGTTTAAAGTGTCAGCCACTCGGCAATCCCTACATATATGCACTATTTACATACAAAACGCCATTTCTTTAAATGTAATTAACTGCTGCTATATGTATGTATGTACANGCAAATGTAAAAAGTGCTCGAGTCAATAAAACTATTTTAATACTTAAACCTAAAAACGCGCATTTAAAGTGTCAGCCACTCGGCAATCCCTACATATATGCACTATTTACATACGCTACAGCGGAAATGGACAACACGCCATTTCTTTAAATGTAATTAACTGCTGCTATATGTATGTATGTAC
>NW_016239211.1:0-1076 GCF_001687245.7 Rhagoletis zephyria | reverse complement strand
TGTTACAACACCATTGAAGAAGCTATTAATTTTAAAGCTTTTATATTAAATATATGCGTAAAAAAGTTTAATATGTAGATATGCCCTGGAATTGGTTAACAGCAAACATACCTGCAATGAGAGAGATTGAAAATTTCGTATTAATTGTGATTATTTTAATTATAATTATTATGTAAGTTGAATACTAGTTATACCATAAAAATATTTCACATCACACCTGTAGTATACGTTTTAAATTTCATAAAAATCGGATAAAACATATAGATTATCTAAATATCTCGACTCAAGTACCAACCAGGAGTGGCTAAATGGTGACAAAAATATGTTAAACTTAATTAAAGGATATGGGATTTGTCGTGGTGCTGAATAAGAATCTGAACTCAAAATGTCAATTTTCGAAGAGGGTAGCCACCTCTATAAGATTGCAAAATTTATTAAATTAAAAAGTCAAATGAAATATTAAAAAGTAGTAGTGTCTAACCAGAGCTGTTTGAGAAATCTTTATTTCGAAAACACTTTGGAGGTTGATGAATTATTTTAATACGAGAAAAAAAGTTTGGGAACCTCTGCCTTTACCCGATGAAAAAAGTTCTTAATTAAAAAAATAAAACTTTATATACATTTACAGGCTAAGGTCTCTAATTTGACTAATTTGACCTCTCATTTTTGAAATTCCTTTTCAATCTCTGTCGTCTGACATTGTGATACACACGGTTTTTCCATAAACTGATGAACTAATTCGAATTTGGTTGTTCGAATATATCAGGAATATATCCCTTTCAAACCCATTTCGGTTCACACCAATCTTTTAGTAATCCATCCAACTTACTGAATAATTTTAATGTAACTTTTTAAACACGTGGCAGCTCTCTTCAAACATTCGAAATATTCAAACTAAAGATTTCTTAACATTCTTTCGTTTGACGACGGTATTTTTATATTTCATATACTTGTTGATATAGTTATTTGAGTTAGACCTTTCAAACAGGTGGCAGCCCTCTTCAAAAGTATTTAATCATTGTTAGCGCTCCTTCGCCAGACACTGCGAACTTTAATTAATTTGCAAACATGTGGCA
>NW_016239210.1:0-1076 GCF_001687245.7 Rhagoletis zephyria | reverse complement strand
TAAACAAATGGGAAAATTAAAAAGTAGCATTTGAATTTTTTTCCGATATGATTTTCAGTTTTGTAGTACTTTAGAAAACGGAATATTCAAATTCATGTTGATTTTATTAGAGAAAGTGGAACTAGAACATTTTTATTAATTTTATATCTGACCCATGGACAATTTTCCACTAGAAAAAAATACTTAAAAAATAAAAATAAAATCTGAGGAAATTCTTCACAATTTTTTTGTTGTTGTAGCAGCTTACTAAACTCTCTCTAAATTAAAGAATCGAGTACGTGTTCTCTTCGTACTCATCTAACGACTGGCTCAGGAAAAGGCCAAATCCGACTAATTTGGGAAGAGGGATGTTAAATGAGCTGATGTGACTGGGCATTTGAAGGAATAGTTAGTGTCGCCTGGGCATCTTATTCACATGTGACTCATGTAGGAACTCTAGCTCTTCATCTACGATAGGTGGCGCTGGTGTATTCTCATTCTCAAGACAGTCGCTCCTACCTATACGCTCGAGTTTTCCCGACAAAAGACTACTGTTTATTTTATTTTACTTGTAATCCAAAATACTTCGAATTTATTTTGCCTTACCGTTCCCTTATTTAAGCCTATACCTATTTCTAGTAGAGATATTGTAATTTTGGTCATGATTTGTGTTTAACAGTAAGTGTTTCTGTGGAGAAAAAAACCCTAAATTAAACCGGTTATCCGGTTTTTTCCTAATTTGAAAATGGAAAATTGGGGTGTTCACATTTCCAATTTTCGAATAACTCAAAAATCGGGTTTCAGAGAAAGGGCGAATAATCGAACATATCGAAAATACCAAAGTATTTAGGTATGATCGTCCCTGAAACTCACATATACATATATATACTCAGAGATCGCCCATTCGACAACTGAACTTAAACGAATAGATTTTCCTGTAGGGTATGTACATACATATGGGCAAACACTAATATGTACATACACAAATTGTGTTATCTGCAGCCTTTCTAGGCATTCAGCTTTGTTTAAGGTCGCTTTCTAAATATATGTTCGCTTTTCAAATTCATGACTCAAATGATTAATGATTTATTTTTAAT
>NW_016239209.1:0-1076 GCF_001687245.7 Rhagoletis zephyria | reverse complement strand
TACATATGTCCTAGATCTGTTTTTATTAGAGAAGACAACCACCGGTGTGTCACAAACTAATGTAAACATACCTGAGTCTCTAGTTCTGCTTGATCGTCTGTCCGTTAGTTCAGAGTTTGGTTTCTTCAACGGACATTGTTCAATGGAAATACACGAAGGCGTAAAGGTCTCCCTCTAATGATTTCTACCGCAGTTGCAGTNTAAAGGATTCCCAGCGGATTAAGAATCCTAGCTATTTCTTCACAATTTGTATCTAAATACTAGGCCATAATATAAGATATGCCTTAATTTCTGACTTCGCATCTAGGAAAGTACTTTCAAAGGAAACGTTTTGAAATAAAGGACAAAATAGACTTTTAGGAAAAAGGATTGCCCTTTCAAATATAGTACGGATGGTCACCGTACCTATAGAGTGTAAGGCTTGCCTCGCCCTCTGCTTGAAGGTCATTTTCTGATTTAATTTGAGTGCAAGAGCAGTATGTCTTTTGGATGAGCTGTGACAAACTTGTATCAGAAGAAGCATTTTGACGCACTAACATACATATGCAAGGAATATGGTCAAGCGACCTGTGTCCTTCCTTTAACTCCCCAAAGGTGGCATCATTACACCTCCTCCTGGAGCGTGAGGGAGAGGGGTAGAGGGCATGTATGGCTAATAGAGTAACACTCCCGGCGTCTTTTCTGAAATTTCTAGTGCTTGCTGAGGTGTTGTGAACTGGGGGCACAATAGACCTACTGGTAACAGTGCTTACTATATTTATATCTACCTATCCTGTCAATTACTGCTACTGTGACTAAAGTAATCTTCTCTATATTGGACCTCGTTCTTCTCTACTACTATGTTAGCTAGTTTCCGCTGGCATTCAACTTAGCAAACTAATAATACTATGCGACAGTCAAAATCGGGATGGGATGAAACCAACGGGAAATGTTATATCGGTCCCATTTTGCTCAAACGAATTTAAAAAAAGTAACAATAACAATTCCTTTAATCTGTTCATATAACGTTTTGCTATATAATCAACAATTTTACCGGTAAAAATAAATGTATGAAGAAAAAAAATATTTTTTGCCTA
>NW_016239208.1:0-1076 GCF_001687245.7 Rhagoletis zephyria | reverse complement strand
ATAAAATCCTAATGTGCCTCCCTAACCCAGGAAAAAGGTCAACATTCCCGTTTAATTACAAGATTTATTTATAATTCATTTTCTTAAAAATAATTGTTCTAACGCCAAGTCTCTTAAATCTAATGTGAGAAAAGGATATAAATTTCCCGAAAGCAAATGGATTTTAAGTAGTAGCCAGTAAGTTGTTTTACTATATATTTAATTCAATTAATTATAATTAAGATAAGTATTTAGAGTTGATTTAATCCANAAGGTAAAATATAAGTAAAGGTAAGTATCCTGAGTAATTATAACTAGTAGGTAAATTTAGGGTAAGTACGGTTAAGGTAAGTCAGGTCGGTAAGTCCAGTAGCAAAATCAGGTAGGAAAATCCGGTAAGTATATTACAAAACAATTGAATTGTGTTAAACAGGTAAGGGTATGTATATTTATAGTAGGTCAGGTAGGTATATTAACAAAAGTTAAATTAAGTAATGCGGGTAAGTATATTCAGGTATTAGGGTTGCGATTTCGTTTTAAGTAGTTAAGGATTTTCATTCAATTTTCTATTTCTTCTTTTCTATCTTTTGGTTGTATAGCGTTTTGGTTTCCGTTTTATATTTTCACGATTTCATTTAAATTTTTTTTATAAGTTCGTTATATTATTTTATTGTGGCCATTTTCTTTTATTGTATTTATGGTTATTTACTTAAAATTGGTTTTATAGTTGAATTTTTGAATTTATCGTTAAGCTTTTAGTTTAAACTTATTTTTATTTAAAATAAATTTGTAGTTTATTTAAGTTGATTAAATTTCGTTTGAATTTATATTAATCTAATTCTAGTTAAGATTTTATTTGATTTTTTTTTTTGTTTCTATTTAATCTGAGTTAATCAATCCTAACTTTCATTTCCCTTATCTACCTATATATGCATCTAGGTATATACCTGTATAGGTGTGTATATATGTACTCAACAGCTAAGGATAAGAAGAAACCATAATATTTTTATTCTTAATATTAACTTATTTTTTCCAATAATTTTTTTCCTGTTTAGTTTACTTTTAATTTCTTGGGTTTTCCAAATTTCTAATTTTAA
>NW_016239204.1:0-1077 GCF_001687245.7 Rhagoletis zephyria | reverse complement strand
TCTATTGAAAATTTGTCAAATCAGAAATGCAGAAATAAATCTCTTGGCTGAACATAGATAAGTTTGAAAGGTCATAAGTGGTATATATATTACTCAGCGAATTCGCAAATTCAAGCATGACACTCTTCTCTTTTAACCTCTCCATTGGCCATTAGCCACTGGCAAACATTCTCTGTCAAATGTGAATGGCAACTTGACGGATTTAATAGAAAATCGCATATGACATTGGCAATCGCACAAAACGATACAACGATTAATGACTGCCACGCGTCTAACCCATATTACCATCCTCTGAATATAAACTGACAACAACTAACTCCATTCAGCTTCACTGCGTGCATAATACATATACATATGTACATATGTACATATTAGTAAACAAACGGATGGAAAATTGTGTCCGTTGAGCCCAGCGCTTTGGATGGGGCGTGCCAAACCATATAAATAGATATGTATGTACATATATATACAAACATCATACAATGTGCATATTGAATACGTATATACGTATNCCTGATTCCCGACTAATCGGTTGTGATTTTGAAAAATGGCCAACAACTTCCGGAGAGTGTGAAGAAAAATGGCCCCCAGCGCTGTTGTGGCATGTTTCGACAAGCGTGTTGTGGCATGGAATGCGGTGAAAAAAAAAACAACCAAGATAAACCAAATGGATGACAGACTGGCAGGCAGACAGGCCGACAGCCAGAGAAATAGACACAGTTAGGTGTAGCCGGAGTAGATGAAATAGTACACAGCTGTGACGGCAATGCGCAGCGGAGAAATGATAATGCCTGAATGGGGTGGCGTGTAAGGAAGGCAGCTGGCTACAGGTTTTATTGGCCTTAATGTGGCCTGGGTTGTGGCATTATTCTTATTTATGGGGTGCGAGTGACTGGCGGATTTTCTTCAACGCCGACTTGTTTGAAGTGTTAATTAAATTTTTACTGGGTGCGTAAAACGGTTAGTAATTACATTTTAATATAAGCTTTTGCACCATTTGTTGATGTAGAGTGGGTAGAGCTTTTGCCTTTGTGACATTTTCTTGATTTAGTGATGTTTTCTTACAAGTTGTGAAGA
>NW_016239203.1:0-1077 GCF_001687245.7 Rhagoletis zephyria | reverse complement strand
GACACTTTTACCTGAAAATTTTGTATTTATCAGGGAGGTCAACCACCCCCGAAAAAATTTTTTAATGAAAACACAAGTTTTTTTGGTGTTTATTTCCGATATATTTCGATTACGCTTCGGTAACCGTCNTGTACATACATTAATTTACACGTCCGCACTGTTTGACGTGGAGTTTGGTACTGTCGATTTGTTTGTAAGCAAGTGTCTGTACAAGTGAGCGCAGTTTTCAGTGTCCGCTTTGTAGTTTAGTCTTATGTTTGTGTTTATTATATGTAACATTTCTAAAGTAAAGCGCTTATTGTAGTGTTGTTCTTGTTGTAGAATTGCAGCGTCGTTGAAATTCGGTGAGTGGCCGCTAGCTGCACAGTGGGCCGTGAGTGCTGTTTTTTTGATATTTGTAAGCTGACATTGTTTTAAGTCCGATTTGTGTTGTGCTAATCTAGTTTTTAATTTTGATTTTGTGGTTCCCACATGTAGGCTGTTACATGACTCGTTGTTTTTACCTTTACAAGGGATTTTATAAATAACATTACTCTTTTCTAATTTGGGTATTTTTGACTTTGTTTTATTAAATATGTTTTTTAGTGTATTTGTAGGTTTGTGGACTATTTTTACTTTATCTTTGTTGTAGCAGTCCGATTTAGCCAGGCGTTCTGACAGATGAGGGACATAAGTTACTGATTTAAANCACATGTAGGCTGTTACATGACTCGTTGTTTTTACCTTTACAAGGGATTTTATAAATAACATTACTCTTTTCTAATTTGGGTATTTTTGACTTTGTTTTATTAAATATGTTTTTTAGTGTATTTGTAGGTTTGTGGACTATTTTTACTTTATCTTTGTTGTAGCAGTCCGATTTAGCCAGGCGTTCTGACAGATGAGGGACATAAGTTACTGATTTAAATATTGTAGGATTTTCTGATCTATGTTTACTGAATTGCGATTTAGATCTTTTTAATAATGTGCTTACGATATTATCCGGGAAATCATTGCTTTTTAATAATGATCGAATCTCTTTCTCCATATCTTTGTGGTAAGTTTCGTCCGATATCTCCAACATTCGTCGTATACAGC
>NW_016239202.1:0-1077 GCF_001687245.7 Rhagoletis zephyria | reverse complement strand
AAGATACTTGAATATCTTATTTGCGTTGCATAACAAAAGTATTATTTAGGTGAAAAATTACAAATCAAATCAAAAATTTGTATTTCTTATTTGGTTGACAAATCAAATCACATATAAATTTTATTTTTTCTTTGGTCAACAAGCCAAATCACAAATCAAATATATTTCTTATTCGATAGCGGATTTTAAATCAATAAGGATTTAAAAGCACGCAACCCTGCCACCGTATGATCACGACGTCGACGTTGCTTATATCTCTCTNGAAGTTGGAAGATACTTGAATATCTTATTTGCGTTGCATAACAAAAGTATTATTTAGGTGAAAAATTACAAATCAAATCAAAAATTTGTATTTCTTATTTGGTTGACAAATCAAATCACATATAAATTTTATTTTTTCTTTGGTCAACAAGCCAAATCACAAATCAAATATATTTCTTATTCGATAGCGGATTTTAAATCAATAAGGATTTAAAAGCACGCAACCCTGCCACCGTATGATCACGACGTCGACGTTGCTTATATCTCTCTCTATCTCTATCAACAGCAAATTTGATATGTTTCTACGCACTTCTAGGCTACCCTGCGTACACGTTCGTGGGTAACCGCGCTCTAACACTTATTTTTCCACTTCCAGCGATAAGTGTANCTAACGCGTTGCTTCCACTTATGTACGCCTACTTATATTTTTCAGAAATTTTAGCAGTTGATAAATAATATGATACACCGAAAATAATTTATTTTATTTTATTGATAAAAAAAAGGATAAAGGCAAAGGTAAAAATAAAAACAAAAACAAAGATGCGTAAGGATAAATGCAAAAATTAAGATCAAGGTAAATTTAAAAATTTTACTAATATAAGGGCTTTCGTGGGTAACCGCGCTCTAACACTTATTTTTCCTCTTCCAGCGATAAGTGTCCGTGTTCAACAGCAACGGAAAAAGATATGCAAATAACCCTTTCCCACTGAGAGGAGCACACATCTACAAAAAATAAACCACCTGTTCTGTTTTGTGTGTTATTTTTTCTCTTGTTGTTGTTGTTGTTGTAGCGGCTACAACAACCCCGCCCAGGAC
>NW_016239201.1:0-1077 GCF_001687245.7 Rhagoletis zephyria | reverse complement strand
ATTGTTGGCGAAGGTCAATCAGTATCTCTTGGTGTTTTTGTTTCAAACCGGGCGAGGCTGGTTCATCTGTATTGATATGCCTAATGTGCGCAACCACGGTTAGATACTAAACGCTTGACGTTTTGGAAGTCACCCAGACTTACATCCGTCGTTTACATGATTGTAGTGCCAATGCAGGCGGCCTTCGTATATGTATAACACTTCTCTGTGAGTGCATTTATCAACATCGAAGGGGTTTTTAATAACTCTATTGCCGCAACAGAGAAGGAACTCACGCAGAAGAAAAAGACAATACTGCCTCAACTACACTCATTTCTTATTTCCAGGCAGGCAATACTGGTTTTAAGAATAATCATTCCTCCTTAGACCTTTAACGTTATTACTATTGATTGCCAAATTCCCGAGTCCGCTGTTGGCTTGGTGACTGTTTAATATACATATTTTGCCACAAGCGCTTTACTACCTTAATTAATTCGTTTGGCTAAGTACACACAAGAAAATGATATCCTTTACTTAGCATAAAAATATTCGTTCCATCTTCTCCCCAGCCTTGCGACATTCTTTAGTTTATTTTATGAACAAAGTTAACCGAAATTCCGACGGAAATATTTATTTGCATTGCAAACATTTTATTGTCGGCTCAAGGGAATTTCGCCAAGTATTTTAATTAAAAAAAAAAAAACAAAGCAATTTGCTTTCGCATTAGCAACAAAACGTTCGTGGAATGAGTGTTTCCCCGGCGTTAAATCAATAGCAGCGAAAATGAAAGGAAAGGTCTACCAAATGAAAGACAAGCAAAGGAAATGACCCAGGCGAGTGAAAAAAAGCGAAAGCAAACAAACGCAATCAAATTAAAAACAGCTATCATTTGGAGAATTGTAAAAAGTTGTTGCCTTTGTTTTCGTTAATTGAATGAATGTATGTGTGTATCGGTGAGGTTGCAGGAACTCTGCTATTCGACACAATTTATTGTTACTGTAATTGTAGGGCAAGACCAAAAGGTTGAAAATTAGGCCCTTCTTTTGCTCCTCACAGCCTCTCTCAATCCGAATTTGTTTTTTTTTTTGTGTTTCGGAG
>NW_016239199.1:0-1077 GCF_001687245.7 Rhagoletis zephyria | reverse complement strand
GTAGCAGGTGCAGGCGGAGAGGAAGTTGTAGCCCACAGCCTTCCGCCAGGTCATGCCGCTGCTGAGGAGGATGGCAAAGTCCCCCAGTTCATGGGGAAACTCCTCGCAGATGACCGCCACCGAGATGCTGATGCCCTCCATGATGCTCTGCGAGAAGGCCGCGCCGATGGTGATGCCGTCGATGAAGTTGTGCAGGCCGTCGCCGATGATGATCATCCAGGCGATGGTGGCGATCTCGCCGTTGCCGCCGTCCTTTCCCGAGTGATGATGATGATGACCATGGTCGTGGTGGTGGTGATGACCAACTCCGTTGCCCGCCTTTTTGGAGTGATTGTTGTGGTTTGCAGCAACGGAATTTTGATTGCCAGCCAGGAGGAGGTTCGCCTGCGCCTGCTGTGCGTCCAAGTCCTTGGCCGTTTCGTAGAGCTCCACGGGGGTCGTCTCATCACCGGCCACCGCCGCCTCCAGTCCTCCATTGCTTAGCGGGGGGTGGTGCACTGAGAGGTGATTTTTGAAGAGGACTTGTCTGGGAAAAGAAAAAAACATCGGTATTAAAAATCTTTCTTCCAAAAAACCTCTCCTAAGCTTACCGATACTCAGCATTCTCCACCTCCGGCTCAATGCTGTTGGTATTGGAGGGCAGGGCCACCTCCTTGGCCGCCTTCTTCAACCGCCGCCGGTACTCGCTGACGATCTTCATCAGCCGCTCCGACCAGAAGAAGAGGTAGATGCCGCCGAAGATGATCAGCGCCCGGTAGAGGTACTCGTNGATGATCAGCGCCCGGTAGAGGTACTCGTACTTCTCCTCGCTGCTACTGCCGGCGCTGATCAGGTTGAAGGCCTGCGGAATGAGGTGGAAGAGGGCAGAGCCGAGGAGGCTGCCCACTGCGAGGCCTTGGAGGACGGTGATCAGAACCTCGTAGGCGACGTCGGTGAAGAAGGGGAGGATGCCGACGCCGGCCAGCGAGCAGAAGCTGACGATGGTGACGAAGAGCAGGCCAAAGCCCCAGACGGCGCCCGGCGAGGGGCGGTTCATCGCCTTGACGTGGTCGTCCCGCTGGTCGACACACTCCTTCT
>NW_016239198.1:0-1077 GCF_001687245.7 Rhagoletis zephyria | reverse complement strand
ATTTGCTTCACGGTGCGGCCTGTGCTTACATACATACCTACATACATATCTCTTATTGCCAGAGATACCTCCTTCAAATGATGGGGTCCCTCTTTTCTTTTATGAAGCCATAATGAAGCCAATTATGATGATCGAGTCCTTGCCAATTAGAACTCCAAAAGAGGGTCACAAAATAGAGTGACTGCAATCAAAGCGCTGTCTTTTTTGCAGTGACCATCAAAAGAAGCTTTTATCATATCTGCATCCTAGAGTCTATAGAAAGTTTCAGAAAGCTTCTCTCGCAGGGTATTGCTTGTGACCAGGGTTGCCATTTACTAAAAAAAAATATTTACCATCCACTTGAAAAAAATTTACCAGATTTGGAAAATATCTACCAATAACTTTTTTTAAGCTATTTTAATAAAAACCATAATTTTGTTATAATTCAATAGAATTTAAAATTTTTGACTCAAAAAACCCCTTGATGATTTTTTTAGTATTCGCAACCTTGTTCATGTAATTTTTTTGGCTATTTTTGTTTATATAAGCATATTGTTTTCGATTTTACCAAACCCATAAAGATTAAGTATTCAAGCTATATACAACATTTAGAATAATTCCAAAAGTTTTGGTCTAAATTTCAAGCTCTTTAATCTGAATTTTCGGCATATAGTTTTATCGGCCATGGAATTTTAGTAAAGTCATCAACGTGTAGCTAAGAATTCCCGTGAATTTTTTTGCTGTCGGTCTTTTGAGGTTTTTTCATATAACAATTGACACTTATAAAAACAGGAGTGATTTTTTTTTTTAATTTTTAACAATTAAAATATGTAATTACATACCTGTCCATTTTTTTTTTATTTATAGAATGATTTAAAATATTTAGGCAATCAGAAGCTCCTCAGAATTCCAGTAAAATGAGTTTGGAATGGATCATGATATGTTCACCTTTTATCTATATATGTACATAAACAAAAGTGTGCAGTAAAGCCTTCGAAAAATCAATGCAATAATAAAGTTACACTTTTGGAAAGAAATTAAAAAAAAAAATAACTACGAAAAATAAAGGGGAACGAAAAGTTTTATTTGTTTTTCAAA
>NW_016239197.1:916-1077 GCF_001687245.7 Rhagoletis zephyria | reverse complement strand
CAGCCGGTGGTGAAGCTGCAGCCTGGCCACCGGCAGTGGTACGGCTTCAGGCCGTGGTGCACCCAGAGAAGGTGGTCCTTCAGCAGGTACTTAGTCAGAGGCTTCGGGCAGTCGGGACACTGCACCTTAGTTTGGGTGTTTTTGACCGAAAAGTAAGAGGG
>NW_016239197.1:0-794 GCF_001687245.7 Rhagoletis zephyria | reverse complement strand
GCGTCGAAGTTGATGATGGTCGGTGCTGCTGCGGCTGCAAAGTTCTGGCGGTGGAAGTAGCGGTGGCAGTGGCGGCGGCGGCGGCTCGCCGCTTATCTGCTGCTGCTGCTGATGACCTGGAAACGAGTGAAGCTGACCCGGTTGAAACTTTGGCCCGTTTTGGATTGTCCTGAGCTGGTTGAGAGTGAGAGTGAGAAGGTTGAGCGGCGTTCGAGTGGTCAGCGGGCCGCTTGCTTCTGACGATGTGGAAGATGCTGCTGTTGGCAGTTGGCCTCATTGTCAGCGTTCCGCACGCAGTTACTGCTGCTGCTGGAGGCTGCTGCTGTTGGCGCTGTTGGCCGAGTGGTGTTGTCCCGTCGTTGTTGTTGTTGTTGTTGTGGTGGGGAGGAGGAGGATTCACCTGAATGACTCGAACATTAGCAGCAGCAGCAGCAGCAGCAGCAGGTGGAGCAGCCACAGATGCGGTTGCTGCTGCTAGTGGTGGTGGTGGTGCTTCCTCATGGCCCGTTCGAGGAGCCTGGTTCGGCGGAGGGCGATTTACCCGGGTAATGGTGGTGGTAGAGCTTTCGGTTGGCTCCAGCTTAATTGGCAGTGCTTCTTCTGACTGCCTCTCTGACGGTCGTCTGACTCTCACAGTCAAACCACCATTCACAGACTGCTGGCGTTGTTGTTGTTGTTGTTGTTGTTGTTCGGCAGTGTTGTTGTTGTTGTTGTTGCTGATGCTGTTGTCGGTGTCGGCGGCGGTCTGAGGATTCACAGCAGGGCTGCCATTTTCGGGTGGAACAATAGCCGAA
>NW_016239196.1:0-1077 GCF_001687245.7 Rhagoletis zephyria | reverse complement strand
AAAAGTATTTTTTTGCAACACCGCCGCCGCCGCCGCTATTATTCCCCAGAGTTAATAATTTGTCAACGCTGGTTGGTACATTTTTACTCTGTCCCTTGTTTTTGTCGTTTTTGTCGTAGCTTGTTAATAATTAATATTAATTAATTAGTTAAAACGTGTGTGTGTGTGTATTTGGGTACTTGTGTGTTTTTTCAAAAGTACAAGTAACGGGCACTTTTTTCATTTTTGCTCACTTTTGGCTCCGTTCAGTCACTCAAAGTTAAAATTGAAGTTGAAGTGTTTGCCAACACCAATTTTTTTCGAAAATGTGATTAATTAACAGCGTCGCTGTAAAATGTCGCAATTTTTTTCCGGAAAACTGTCATAAAGAGAGAAAAAATGGCTGAACAAACCTAAAACAATAAAAGAAAAAAGCAAATGGCTACAAAGGCGAGCAAATTGCAAAAACTGCAAAAAGAAACGGAAAAAGTAACAGAAAAGGAAACCCTGACGATTAGAAACACAACAACAGTATCTTCCTCCTTTTCGCTGTTTGTCACCAGCAAGCGACGCTGCTGATGGTAATAACCATTTTCTTGGTGGAACAGCAGCAGCAGTGCCCGAGATGACGATAACCGTTAATGAGCAGAGCAGAGCAGAGCAGCAGCCACTGCTGAGCATTAAGGCAAGGAGGAAATGATACCGAGCAACAGCACATTTAGGATAGACAATTTCACTTTTCGGGGCTGAACCTTTGCCTTGCCTTCCTTCATTTATGATTTTTGCAGCTTCTTTAGCTTTCTTTCTCCTTCTCTTTTTCTCCTAGCAGAAGAAGAAAGTTCTAGTTTATTTTATTGCAGTGTGTGTGTGTTGCAAGATTAGACTGACTGTGCCCATTTCCTCCTCTAGGCAATTCGGTAATCATATGGGCGCCAGTGAGCCAGTGTCAGTGTCAGTGCTAGTGGCGATAACCGTTTGTGGTTTTATCTTCCCCTCCTCTTATGTACTTTCCCTTTGAATAAAAAAAGCAGAGGAAGCTCGGCTGATAAGAAAGGCAAATACGAGGAGCACAGTTTCACTTTCTATTCGGACAGCAGC
>NW_016239195.1:0-1077 GCF_001687245.7 Rhagoletis zephyria | reverse complement strand
CTGAGCTTAAGCTCACTTTTTATACATGAGGCCTATTAACTTACGTTAAGTTACGAAAATTAAGTCCAGACTAGCTCACCTTTTAAGTTTCTTACAGCAAGTTAAGGTTTTACTAATCGATAACACAGCTTTTCATATAACAAGTTTGCCAAAATATTAAGTTAAGTTACGCAACGTAAATTAAGATAAACTGACATGGCTTTAAGTGTTCGCCGTTTAATTTTCCTTGCCGATTTTCCGTTTCTCTTTGCCCCCCGTATTTTATGAGGAGGTTAATCCTCGCATTATATTGGTTTTTCTTGTGTATTTTTTCTCTTTATTCATTAGCTACTTACAGTACAGTATTTTTCTTTTCATTACTTTCTGCATTTCCATACCTTTCACATTGCGTTTTTTTTTAAATATCAAGCACACATACATATGTATGTTTATTTCACTTCATTTATACCTGCCACTTCACAGCATTCAATAAAAAGAAAGAAATTAATAATACTCATGTGTTCATTCACACTTACATATATCCACATTTGTAGCTGCAACATTTTTACGGTTTTCTTTTCATTAGGAGACCTACCCTTTTTCTGTCGCTCCCTAGTATCCTCCGCTCCTAGTGCTTCCTTCTTTCTATGACATTGCATTGAAGGGACCATTAATGGCGTAAAGAAAAGAAAGAAATCCAATGAAAGGCAATGAATGGAAATAAAGTGCAAAAAAAGACGCAAACCTGCAATGATGATGATGTGCTGGAATTCGTTTTATGTGCGCGTGCCATTGTTGCATGGCGGTGGAGCCAACGCCGTGCGTGCAACTCCAAAAGTGCAATGCCATCAGTGTGATAGCAGTAAATGACGCTCCGCTATTGCACTTATGTACAGTTATTTGCCACAAATAGTTGGGTAGAAAAAATGCGACAACGTAGTGTGTGTGTGAATATGTATGTACAATGTATGAAGTAGACGCTTAAATGCGCTATTTTTGTCGCATTTTACATGCACTTACCGCGATGTTGCAAATTCACGCAAGGAAAATAGAAAACGATGCATTAAAGTAAGCATACGTTATAACACATACTCATGA
>NW_016239193.1:866-1077 GCF_001687245.7 Rhagoletis zephyria | reverse complement strand
CACTTAAAAGCGACTGTGCTACGTGTGGGGATAGCGGCTTGAAGCGGAGACCCATTTGATTGGAAATGAATAAAATAAAACAAACAAATGAAACCAACGTTGATGTTATGGAAGGATGCAGCGCATTCAGGAAGAGCAGTAGAGTTGTGCGCTCCCCGCCACAAACTCCTCTGCAGGCAAATGCCGGCACCACGAGCACGGAGAAAGCTGC
>NW_016239193.1:0-750 GCF_001687245.7 Rhagoletis zephyria | reverse complement strand
TGAAGATGAGCAATTGGCCCAGATTCGGCTCGTCTTGAAGAAGATGCAGAGTGCTGTCTCCAAGCAGAAGAATGTGTCCATGGACATAAAAACGCGTATGGCCCAAATCGAGGAGAGCTCAAATATATTGAGCTACCTCCGAGAGCAGCGCCGGAAGGGGTCTACCCTTTCCGAGCTGCGGAAGGCTGGCCCTGGCTCGCAAAAGGGAGGTCGGACTCGATCCGACTCCCCTACAGGCGAGCCGGAAAAGAAAAAGAATACTAACTACAATAATAATAGTAGTAATAATATTATTATTAAAAATGGTAATAATAATAATGGTAATAAAGATAATAATGCACAGAAAACCGTACCAGATANCAATAATAATAGTAGTAATAATATTATTATTAAAAATGGTAATAATAATAATGGTAATAAAGATAATAATGCACAGAAAACCGTACCAGATAATCAATGGAAAACGGTTGGAAAAAGCAGAAAGCCCAAGCCAGGGCCAGCGCCAGGTGAACCCTTGGTCAATTAGGGCGAGGCGCAAAAAACAGAAGAGGGTTAGGAAAAGGAAGAGTCGCGCCAAATTAATCATTAAGCCAGCTGAAGCCAAAACCTATGCAAAGGTGCTGGGAACGATACGTGGTAAGCTCCAACCCGATAAGACGGAGACCGTAATTCGATATGTTCGGAAAACCCGCGAAGGCGGAGTGCTTATCGAAATGGAGCGCTGCGGCGACCACTCAGCATTTAAGGAAA
>NW_016239192.1:0-1077 GCF_001687245.7 Rhagoletis zephyria | reverse complement strand
GATTAAAAAACGGGCTTTGATTGAGATAATATTGATATGTGAACATAGTTCTACTCAGTATTTGGTTCAAAATTATCAATGCCAAAATTACTTGGTATCGAATAGAGCTGCAAAACTATCGATAGTTTCGATTGTTTGAAAAATACTATCGATATTTTCGATAGTATCGTATACTATCGTGTTGTAAATGGGCGCGTTCATAAGCCGTAGCTGTTGGGTAACCGTTGGCTGTTTGTCTTAGAAACGCACATTTGAGTAGTTACGCTCAGCCCAACAGTTGGCAACTTTCCGCCATTTTTTCCAGCGGAAAATTTGTACGCTACCTGAACTCAACGTGTTGGGCTTAGCCTAAACAGCTGATCGAAAAGACTTACGCCACTTATATTATATTGTTAGGTGGCAGTTGCAAACAAATTTATTATATTTTATATATTACTGACGTGATAAAGTAACTAAAATATTTTATAATAATACTACGTTTCTAAATATATGTTTTTAAGATGCTTGCTATATAATTTTACACTGTTTAATTCATTNGTGGCCGCTCAGCGTTGAGTTCTAAATAGTATCGGCGCAACTATCTCTATTTGTTGCATTTTCATTCGTTTACATTTATCAGCTGTTCATTTTGCAGCATATCCATCAAGCCGTTTCTAAGACGTAATTGTTGGGTTCAACAGTTGCCAGCAGTTTCTTAGCAGATGAGCTAAACAGCTACGTCTTATGAACGCAACTAATGTACGGAAACTTCAACTCCGAACAAAATGTGTATAATGTAAATTTAAATATTGCACATATAGTGTAGTGTAGGGTAACAACCCCTGAAAAAGGTGTTAAAAGCGGAAACTGGTGATTTAGTGCATTTTTGACGTGGTAATTACTCATAGAAAACAACGAAATTTAACAAAAGTTTTTTGTTTATAACTTTTAAATGGTTAACAAAATTAGCCCTCCCCCTCCAGATTGTTAAAAGGGCGCCAAAACGCGTCGTTTGGTACCCCTCCCGACTTTTCCGGGTTGTTACCCTACACTAGAGAATTACCTATAAATATTACATTTTAAACGTGAAATTCTAAA
>NW_016239189.1:0-1077 GCF_001687245.7 Rhagoletis zephyria | reverse complement strand
AGCCAACTTCCAACCACAACATATGCCTATAGGAAAAATAAATCAGCCGCAATGTGTCTAAACCATATGCTTCACCAACTAGCCGCACTCAAAAAATATAAAAAACACATAATTTTATGCACCACAGATATTTCAAACGCTTACAACTGTGTAGACATTAATATTTTAAAAACACAACTCAAATCTCAATATTAATAAATCTCTTCTCCAATAAGTGCAACTATCTAAATCTCAAGTTCAACCCGAGCCAGACAAAAGTTCTACACATTAGTAGAGGCCCAAAAAAAGAAGTTGGTATAAATATAAATAACACAAGACTTCCACAAACAAACTCTGTGAAAGTCTTGGGCAGAATTATTAACAGCTCTCTCACGTCAAAAGACCACTACAACAATGTAATAGAAATGTCCAGCAAAAACTTAAACCTTTTCAAATTCATAACCAATATCAAGTCCGGCCAACATCCACAAAAATCTCTGAACATATTAATTTTTTGTTTGTCGTGCTGTGCAGACGTGTTTTTCTTTGCTCTTGGATTTTCATATTGAACACATAAACAAATCGCTTTCGCGCATACATACAAACAAATAACAGGCTAACCTAATATTCACGCACGCCGCCAATTTACTGTCAACAAGTAAGAAAGTCTAAGTTCGGGCGGAGCCGAACATTAAATACCCGGCGCAAGTATTAAATATATGTTTTCCACCTTTCCGAAAGCTACCGCTACATGATAAGCCGGGGTGTATACATTTTAAGTAAATTAGCGTCCTTAAATTTCGAAATATTGAAGTTTCAAGCATTTCTGAAATTTACCGTTATATGAAAAGCGGCCTCAATTTTAGTCCGATTTCAACAATTTTCAACGCTTTGCTTTTATGTGGCAAGCACAATAACCATACCGGGCTTGGTACAAATTGCTACAACAGTTAGCTAGATACATATATGTGATCACAAGTGGGCGGTGCTACGCCCATNCAGTTAGCTAGATACATATATGTGATCACAAGTGGGCGGGCGTAGCACCAAATTTTCCAAAATTTTGTCATAAACGTATTTCTTGGTAAAGAATTGTTG
>NW_016239188.1:0-1077 GCF_001687245.7 Rhagoletis zephyria | reverse complement strand
GATATTGTTACCGATTATGCTGTCGATATTTTCGGAACTTATCGATATAATGATCGATATTTTTAATTGATTTTTTTATCGATTTTTCTATCGATATTATTATCGATTTTGTTATTGATATATTTATCGATTTTGTTGTCGATATTTTTAACGCTTTTGCCATCAATATTTTTATCGGTTTTGTTACTGATATTTTTATCGATTTTGCTATCGATATTGTTATCGCTTTTNTAATATCGGTATTTTTATCAGTTTTTTATCGAGACTTTCATCGATTTTGCTATCAATATTGCCATCGCTTTTGTTATCGATATTTTTATCGATTTGCTTATCGACTTTATTATCGATTTTGTAATAGATTTTTTGATAGATTTTGTTAACGATTTTGCTATCGACTTCGGAATCGATTTTTTTATCGATTTTGTAATCGATTTAGTTAACGATTTTGTTATCGATTTTTCTATCGATATTATCGCTTTTGTTATCGATATTTTTTTCTGAGTGTGTGCTTTCGTTTTTGACTTGGATATGCTCTTAACCATACCACGTATTCTACGTTTAAATTTAGCGGGTGTATCTCCGATGCAGCCTGCAGACCAAGACGAAGACGCTGGACTGTTCCTTTTTTATGTGTTTGAGTAGGTCCCTGTATAGTTTAAGTTCACAACTTAAAACGCCAGGTGGTGCTGGAGTCGAGTTATTACTCAAAATCATATTTGTGATCGGATTTGACTCATATTCGAGATATATATCGTCGATGTTTTTGCAAAACCGCCCGTCGAGCAGTTGCAAAATCGCCTAAATCAAAATTGTTTCAAAAATGAGATTTAGAAACGCTCAACTGCAGGCATCGAGATTTAGCATAAACATCATAAAATCGTTATTGAACAGACTTGTAAAATAAAAGCTAGAGAAAATGCCGCCTAATGAGGCAATGCCTTCAAAGAAAGCCCGTTTTTNTGCATAAAAATCATAAAATCATTATTAAACAGACTTGTAAAATAAAAGCTAGAGAAAATGCCGCCTATTGAGGCAATGCCTTCAAAGAAAGCCCGTTTTTTCGCTCTCCTGTAAAAT
>NW_016239186.1:0-1077 GCF_001687245.7 Rhagoletis zephyria | reverse complement strand
TTCTACAGAGCCATTGAAGAAACCTCGCACTGTTCACATTGACGTTTATTGCACTGGATCAGAAGATGATGAAGAGGGCGCTGAAGGCGAAGACGAAGGTGATAATGCCGATGCTGAAGCATCGATTAGTTCCGATGAGGAGAATGCGAGTAAACATCATGATTTAGAATCAAATTCCACGCCACAGACTGTCTTCGATAACGAACAGCTCCTGCTGAAGCATAAACGCATCACCGGCCAGACACTACCACGCCGCTGGCAACAAACAGAAAAGCGGTCAGTGGAGCAAGCGCACACACAAGCCCCACAAGCAGGCGATTTAAATTTAGGGCATGCCATCACTAAATCCAGCACTGCAGAGGAGGTATCCGAGTCCAAGCAGCTACTCTTTCGCAAACACATTGGCGATCAGCGCGCAGCGAAATTGGCGGCACTTCGTCAAAAGTACATGCGTCAACCCAGTGACGATGCAATCAGCTCAAATTACCCCAACTCGTCGCGTTCCACTGTACGTGATGCTACTTGCAGCAGCATTGCTTCGAGTGTTGTTACCTCTTCGCAAGCTGAGTACCCGGCTGACTCTTCTTGGAAAGAGGGTGATGATCAGGAAGAAATGTATTCACTAGCAAAATCGGATAGTTTCGAGTACGAGAACACAACCGATCGGTTACGTATAAAACAAATGGAGCGCTTCTGGTCACGCACATCTTCTACAGAAGAGCCGCCACGTGGTGGATGTCAAGCCTTATCGGGTTCTCCGGTGCGTGGTCATATGCAGTCTGCTTTCTTACAGCCGATATCTGAAGTAAGCTCGCACCACAACTCACCATTTACTACGCCTGTTTCGCGGCACGATACATTGCCATCTGAATCTGAAAACTTTTCAGAGGCGTCTGACATCTACTATACGTATCCGGGTGCAGCGTCAACTACTTCTGCTGCACAACGTTCTTCGCCTGCCTACTTGCAGCAGACATCGCACTTTCCACGTAATCGACCCGGCTTTTTGCAGTTTTTCGGCCCATCTACCTCTCCGAGCCCGCAGAATCAACAGCATGGCCCTATAGAAGAAATGCC
>NW_016239185.1:0-1077 GCF_001687245.7 Rhagoletis zephyria | reverse complement strand
TATTAGTTGTGCTGGCACAGTGTGCATGGTGAGTTCAGAAGTGCAACCACACATAGCGTCATGGTACAACGGTATCACCAACTCTACGAGTAACAAATGAGCAACGCGTGTTGCGTACGGAATACGCTTATCCACTTTCCGTTTCAAATTTTTTAATAACTTTAATGTAGTTTGCTGTTAATTTTGAACTTGTCAAACTTTGAGGCACAATTTTGTGATTTGGTTCTTAGGTTGGAGGTAGATGTTTTAAGGAGGCTTATGTAGAAAAACTAGCCGAATGCAGCAAAGTAACTTAGGGGCAGGAATGTAGACTGTAGATATTTTCTGAGACTTATTTTGGCGTCTAAACGAGGAAAAAAAATATTTTTTTCTGAATTACCCTAGTACATACAAATCTTGTCATCGAATAAATTAAATTAAAATGAAAAGTTTATTTTGACAGAGAATAGTTGTTTAAGTTCCGAATAAGTGCGTCCGAGATCCAATCGAATTTCATAAGAAATTTCTTATTGAGCATTCGGTAATGAGTTCACTTTTTCAAACCAAATTGTATAGGAGACAAAATAGCTGTCATTTTATTTCATTCGATCCGAATCGAGTTTCATTCGACAACGCATGCCGTGATTCGGGACCTGTTTTATGTAGGTATAGGTTTTTTGTTGATTTCTTTTCACTTGAAATACATTTTTTTTGGTTTATATAAAAATACAATTTGTCGCAAGGCGAATTCATATTAGGTGAACAAAAACAAAAATCACACTACCAACAGTGAGAATTATGAAAAATACATAATTTTTCAGACGTCGCCTGAATGCCATCTGCACATCGAGGCATCAATGCTCGCCGCTAGGGAGCGCAATTTCATGCATGGTAAGCAGTACCTGATCGGTCGCTGTCGAAGAGATATTAGCCGGAGGCAGTGAAATCTGCGAGGCTACGTCGGAAGTCATTCCCTAAAACCTCACGAACGAGATCCACAAATGCAAAGCCGAATCTCTGGACTGACTGTATGGACTCGATTCACCGAAAGCTAGGGCTGCCAGATATCTCTGTTGCCAAACCGGGACACTTAAGGGT
>NW_016239184.1:381-1077 GCF_001687245.7 Rhagoletis zephyria | reverse complement strand
CAAAAGAACGAGATAAGGCGTCAGGAAGTTCTAAATGTTTTCCTGGTTTGTGAATAATTTGGAGATCGTATGGTGATAATCGGATCTCCCAACGGCATAATCGGCCAGTTGGTTCTTTGAGAGTTTATAGCCAGCGCAAAGCTGCATGGTCCGTTACCACAACCAATTCACGACCCTCAAAATATGGACGGAACTTTTCGACCGCTAAGTGAGCGGCTAGGCATTCCCGTTCAGATGCTGTGTAATTTTGTTCGGCTTCGAGAATTTCTTAGAAAAATACTGAACCACACGTTCATTCCCATCATGTTCTTGTACTAGAACAGCTCCCGCTGCGATAAGCGAGGCATCGGTATAAACCTTGAATGGTTTTGAATAATCGGCCATAGTCAGAACGGGAGTGGTAGTTAAACACTCTTTGAGTTTGAGAAAGGCTTGTTCAGCAGCGGTATTCCATTCAATGGGTCCTTTTCGGTTTCCTTTATACAATTCACAAAGGGGAGCTGTGATCTCCGAAAAATTTGGAATAAATTTACGGTACCAGCCTGCTGCAAAAACGAACCGCCTGACTTCTTTTGCCGTTTTGGCCGTGCAAATTCAACAATCGCTCAAATACGAGATGGATTCGCAGATAAACCCTGTTGAGACAAAACGTATCCCAGGAGTTCCAATCGTTTACAACAAAAATTCGATTTGGAT
>NW_016239184.1:0-150 GCF_001687245.7 Rhagoletis zephyria | reverse complement strand
GACAGATCAATACTGGTTAGGTATTTAGCTGACTTTAGTCGTGCTAAAATTTGGTTAGTATCCGTAATTGGATAGGCATTTGGAATGGTAATTTTATGCAGCTCTCTCGCGTCCAAACACACGCGACACGTTCCGTCTTTCTTCTTTACA